>NW_010209736.1:27980-45252 GCF_000695765.1 Mesitornis unicolor | reverse complement strand
GGGAATATGATAGTTTGGTTCCGGCTGAAACCTGAGAAGCTGCCTCTATTGGTGAATGTCACCCAGTGCTCGGCAAACGCATTCAGGTGAAATCGCTGCAATCTTGGGTTTCAGGCCTAAGTGACCACTGCAGGCACTGGCAGTTCCTGTCTGTGGAATAAACATTTGCTGAACACACTTCGGCATAATAACACTTTGTGCAGCAAGCAATCGCTCACCACTCTCTGCTTCTTCTGGCTGTTGTGACAATCCAATTGCCACCCAGGCCACAGCTATGTCAATCTCTTCTAGAAGTGTTTTACTAATAAATTGCTTAACTTCACTTCCCTGGACCAGAAGTCAAGGTGCAGTATTTGCTTTTTGATTGTATTTGAGTTTCTTGTGCTGTTTTTCCCCTATCAGTACCCTGGAGTTGGAGAGCAGGGCACTAATGGGAGATGCAGGATGTGCAGCCTTTCCACTAATGTAATATGCAGATAGTGCTTGGTGCTATCAGTGACCTGAAATATAAAAGGACTTGTCCAAGGCCATGAGTTTCCTCCCCTTCTCCAGCTCTCCAGCTCATCTACCAAACACCATTAGCATTTTGGGGTAGGAACTGTACAAAGCAGATTGTTTATCCAGTGCTGTGGGATATAATATCTCACTTAAATACAGTGACAGATTTTTTTAGTGGTAGGTCAAATTTTGGGAGGTCCAATGGGTGTACCTTTTCTGGACAGAAAACAACACTTGCAGAGTGAGGGCTGGAGCCAGGTCTCAGGACTCCTGTCCCAGTATGTAATCTGCAATGGGATCTTGTTCTGGGGTTGGAGCTCCGTGGTGCTATGCATTTATGCAAGAGGACTGCTCACAGTAAGAAACAAAGGGATCTGCTTTGTAAAAACAGAACTATACCTGTAAAACCCTTGTAACAAAATGTGGACAACGGATAATAGTATGACTTGGTGAGGGGTCTGGAGAACAAGCCTTATGAGGAGGGGCAAAGGGAACTAGGGTTGTTTAGCCTGGAGAAGAGAAGGCTGAGGGGAGACCTCATCACCACCTACAACTGCCTAAAGGGAGGTTGTAGAGAGGTGGGTGCTGGTCTCTTCTCCCAGGTGATGGAGGATAGAACAAGGGGAAACGGCACCAAGCTGTGCCAAGGGAGGTTCAGGTTAGAGATAAGGAGGAAGTTCTTTACTGAGAGGGTCGTCAGAGGCTGGAACAGGCTGCCCAGGGAGGTGGTGGAGTCACCATCCCTGGATGTATTTAAAGAGTGGGTAGATGAGGTACTTAAGGATATGGTTTAGTGGGTAGACAGGAGCGGTTGGACGTGATGATCTCAGAGGTCTTTTCCAACCGAGCAATTCTGTGTGTGTGATTCTGTGTGTGTGGCTTCAAGATTATGAAGATTACAAAAATGGAGAAGTGCTTCTCTTGCATTTCATGAGGCCTTTCTGCAGTATTTAACTCTGGAGTCAAATTTCTCCTCCTGTTTTCTGAATTTATAGAGCCAACCATGAAATTAGAGATGTGTCAACTGGAAATAAGGAAGCATTTGACTTTGACACTAAAATTAATTAAACTGTTATTACATTGATCTCTACAGCATCTGCTTCACTTCTGTGCAGAAATGCTAGTGTGCGCTATGGGGCCATTTCATACTGGTGGAATTGGATGCTGTGATCAGCCATATGCTGATAAAATTATTCTTTTGTCAGCACGTCTGCCTGGAATTGCTTCAGGAGCTTGAAACATTCAAAGCAACAATGCTCAGTGCTGAGTGCTTAAGATTGCTGATGTGAAAGGGATTATTGGTCTAGCTCCATACTCCACATACGCTTCATACCTCACATACAGGTTGGCAAGCCTGTTCCTGTGCAAGCATCTAAGAATGGACTTTTAGAGCAGTTGTGTTTTGAGACCAAACTTTATTTACCAAATGGGGTATCACTTGTTTGCAAAGCTGCATCCAACTGCAGTCCTGTTGAATCTGGTAGTTCTGTTGCCACTTTGGGGATACTGGGTCAGACCACAAAGAAGTCAGGGTAGAAGAAATCTGACATAAAAACCCTGCTGACTGAGCGTGTCAGGTTGAAGGAAAGTATAGATGATTAGGTTGGTTTGTTGCATGGTCCTTGGTGATCTGTCTGTATTATGCTTGTGCAGTTTATAGACAGATCAGTCACAGGCACCAAATTCCAGCAGAATAGAAAAGGTTTGTGTGGCGAGTGACAGAGCTGCAGTCACGCTTTGCCTTCCTCTATGGTTTGCATCCAGAATTTGCAATGCATCCCTATTTCACTACACATGAAGAATGAAAGATTTGTCAGCTGCTGGCAGGGGAATTGGAAAGAAGAAACATGAACCACCCATTGCAGTCGTTTGTAGAGCGATGACAGGAACTGTCTCAGTGTGGAGGTTATCTGCATTTGTCCCAGTGTAGTCAGCGTTGCACATGGAGCCCTGTAGGGATTTAAAAAAAAAAAGATGATGATGACATGGGCCAAATCCATCCATGGCTAAAGATACCCTCATGATGAGCAGAGCCTCATCTGATTGTCTGGGTACTGTCCATATCTGTAATTAGTTCCTAAAT
The DNA here is from genome assembly GCF_000695765.1 of Mesitornis unicolor. NCBI lineage: Eukaryota > Metazoa > Chordata > Aves > Mesitornithiformes > Mesitornithidae > Mesitornis > Mesitornis unicolor. The sequence goes on along the minus strand of NW_010209736.1, from coordinate 42,671 downwards.
ATGCACCTGAAACACAGCTGTCGCTAGCTTGGTTTTTTTTTTAGAAAAAGTGGCCATTTAAAAATGGGTATTGTGTTAGAGAATTTTCTTTTCATAGTTTCTGTTTACAGTTGAAAGCAATTCTCTACAAGCCTTGAAAAGGATGTAATTATTTGCTTTTACAATTAAAGCCATAAAAGCAGCTAGCTATTATTGTGTGCTCCTTGAAAACATGCTATCGCTTCTGATGACTGTGATATTATTAATCAGTTAATTATCATCACTGGATTAAAATAAAAATGGTCAAGTAAACACAAACACCTTCTCTTTAAAGAATTCATCTGAACGCTTCTGAGTCTGCATGTGTGTTGCAGAGCACTGGTTTCGGCTGTGCCTTACCTTTACGCCAGCAACATGCGCAGGCACAACCTGCAGCTCTGAAAGCGTGCAGGGCCCTGAAAGGTTGGTGCTTTGTAACAACTCCATCAGATGTCACCACAAGGTATTTGTCTGTCAGCAGTGACCAGCGAAGTGATTAGCTGACACAGCTACTCACTGTATGGGTCACTGGCAAAACAGGTTCAAAAATTTAAGACATTTGTTCCAACTCCTCCCAGATGTCTTGTTTGCTTCATTCAGCTATCAGCTCCATTGTTTTGTGCAGGCAAAATAACACATAGCACTTAAAACAAGCTGTCTCAAAATAGCCGATCAACCCATAGTGGGCATAAATACTGAATTTTATTTGTCCGGAGGGGAATTTTTTTGGCCCTCCTAGGGCTTTTTGCTGCCTCTGGGACAGTGGAAAGGCAGCCCCAACTTCTGTGCTGAGCATGGCAAGCACACTTGCACCTGTGCTACCTGATAAGTATTAAGTTTCTTAACTCTGGCCTCAATTTTGTGTCCTGTTTACACAGTTGTAGGAAAATTCACATCAACCCATTAAGTTGATTTTAAGAGAGAGACAGAATTTTCCTGTCTCCAGAAGTGCAGCTATCTGAATTCACACTGAAATAGGAAATCTGTTTTCAGCAAGTTGCATTTCAGATTTGTCCCTCCCATCTCTTTTAATCAAGTAGGATTTGTGTGAACTTTAACCAAGGAACTTTAACCAAGGAATAGTTTGATGGTTTTAAAAAAAAAATCACTGGCAATGTCCTAGCCCTGTAGATAAGTGTAAATTAATGCTACGATTGCAAGCTATAACAAGCCATAATGCCCAAAGACATAGTAAGAAGTACCAAAAATCTATGGTGGAGCTGACGGCTTAAGAAATGGACAGCCCATTCTTGTTACAGCAGAAGAAAAAAGGTGATCTGCTTTTCTTAATTAAAGCTGCATTTGTCAGTTAGTATGGTTAAAAGTTGCTCTCCATTTACCATTTATTTTTTTGAGAATTACCCTAATGATACGCTACATCAAAGTTTCATAAGGGCCTGCTTTCTTAAATTGCCTCCTCTGCACTCATGCATGTGATTCTCTCTTGACGTGGTAATGGCTGGTGATGAAAGCTCAGGGATGGGCACAAGGTGATCTTCCTGGCCAAAAAAGTTGCACAGATGGAGGAAGCTAAAGAGCAGTTTTCATGAAATATAAAAGAGGCAAGTGTGATTGAAAGTCAGGGGATATATTTAGATAGAACAGGATCAGGTCCTGTGTCTAGTTTCCATGGTGTCAAAGTCTTAGCTAAATCCTCATATCATAAAAATAAAGGTAGGCAGAGATGTACTGCTTTAAGTTTTGATTAGGTGCCAGAGTGGCAGTAGGATTTGCAGATCTTGTCAACAGACAAAACAGAGAGGTATTACTCTCTTGTAGGATTCAGTGCACAAAAGATACTACTCAGTTGACCACAAATACAAGTGTTAAGAGATACAAGCCAAAGAATATTTTGTACCATGTGTGTAAAGGACTTTATGTAACTTACACTGGGCTTAAAGCACCCCAAAAAAGGCCCACGTTCTCCTAATATGAAGGGTTTGACTTCAGGCTGAGAGAGCAAAGCTATTCAGATCCTGAAAGCAAAATGTTCTGCTGTGTCGGTTGTCTGAAAAAAGACATGCAGCATCCCACTGAGAGGCATGGTGGAGGGAAATAAATCTACCACTCCTCCATCTAGCCCTCCAGCCCTCATTTTAACACCATTTTTTCACAAATTTTAGTGAAAATCAGGATTTCAATGTACCTATCTTTTTTCCTCCCACAAAAAAATAGGAAAAATGTGAAGCCCATGAGTACTTTCTCCCTTTTTTTTTAAACCTGAAGTAAAGGAGAAAATTTATCAGAGGACACATCACTACTTACTTCCATGTGTTTGTGAGCATGATTGAAAGCCAAAATGGCCTTATTTTGGTGAAGATCCTGTATGGTCCACTGCAGTATTTTAGCAGTCCTGTCCTCAAGACTATTGAGACTCCTTAAAGTTACACAAGTCTATGGATGCCAGCAACTCTGCAATAATGAGCCATGGCTCTGTGCTCAGGCTAATTACTGCTGAAGTCAAAGGAAGCCGGATTACTTCCAGCCAGAAAGTGCTTGAGCTGCAGCAGAATGACTTCTGCATGCAGAATCATTTGTGTGAGTTTTACTGGTTTCCATCCCGAGTGCTGAAATTGGGACAGAACAGAAATTCAGCGATTCGCCAGGGGCTGAACAGAGAGGCATAAACTATGAGGGGAAAGAGGTGGGGCTGGTGACTCCCAAGATATATTCATCGATGGGCAGATCGCTCTGTCCTACCAGCATGCATTGCAAGGAAAATTAGCTACCTAAATCAGATGATTTTGAAAGGACTTTTTTTTAGCTTCTCTCTAGAGGAAAATATGGGATGTTAGCCAAAACTATGTATTCCTGTAACAGCCAAATGTTATTCAAGCACCAGTACTCATGAGGGCAGGATTTGGCCTTGTATGTTTGTCCTGTGCTCTTCTCTCTGCTCTCTACTACTTGGAGCTGGATCAGGGGTTACTTTCCGCTGTTCAGAAACCAGGAGAGGTACATTCACATGAGCACCTCTAAAACTCCTTTAATTCATTGTTAATTACGAAGGGGTAGAGGAGAAGAGAACCCTGTGTCTAACTCTCTTGCTGAATTCTTGCAAGAAAATGTCCAGCCTCGAGTATATTTAAATTTTTACTGCCAAGTTAAATCCTTGCACGAAAAAAATCTTACAATGGAAATGCTGACAGGTCCTTAACTATAGTAGCAGTAGCAGTCTCTGCCATAATAAAGATATTGCATGTTATCAATAATCCTCTTTTTGCCTGAATCCCTGTCTTTCTAAAGAGAAAGGGCTTACTGACTGGGCAAATCTATTTATAAATTTTGTCTTGGCACAAGAGGAACGTATCGACAAAGCAGTGGAGATCTGGGGAGGCAGCTGGTCTGACGGCACGCAAGCAGCAAGCTGAGTGTCAAAGCAGGGCACTTAAATTTTCTCTCATTCCTCTAAAAGAGGGAGTGTGGGGAATTAAGAAGGGGGAAAAAAGCTTTCCTTTGAACAAGGCTGGGTCAGAAGAGTTACAAAAGATTGAGTAAACTCACACTTGGCTCACTGCAGAGCTTTGAAGGGCTTTCACATACTGCTCACCATTGGACAGAGTCATCTGAACTGGGAACAAGGGTGTGTGTGTATTTATACTGTAAATATGCCTCTGCACATGCACAACAGCCCTAGCTGAAAAGGATTGCGCTTCCTGGGGTTTGGTGATACTTTGAATAAAACGATAGATGGCTAAAGCTAGAAGGAAAAGAGATAAGATCTCAAGAAGGACACTCACTTTTTTTCCTTTCCGTGCCATTTTTAAAGGATGTTTTTCTTTGACTATGCTGTGGTGGGTTTCACATCTGTTCACTTCTAAGCAAAGTCTTACAGAGAAGATGTTGGGTTTACTTCATCAACAACGTAAATGAGCAAAAAAGTTGGAGTCTTGTCATTTACCATCTTTTCACATTAGTGATATTCCAGTAGAAACCGGACTTCCTCCTTTCAAGTGTTAAGAAATAGAGATGACAATGCTTCTTAATGTTCCTGTACACCTGCAGCTGAGCAGTACCAAGCAATTGTATTTCCCCAGGTCCCTGGCCCATTTCTAACCAGTGTGACAGAGAATAAAGCCACCTAGACATTTATTAAGTGACCATGTTTCTGTGAGCACCAGGGCTTGCTTTCTACCTTCTGTAGTTCCTTTTCACAATTCATTGCATGTATAACATCGATACTGCATACATACAAACATTGAGCTGCTGTGTGCTACGAGTTACCACTTTAACCTGCCTGCAGACTTTCAGTACAATTCTTCACACTTCTCTACATAGTCTCCTTGTGGAAACACTGAGCGGTTGGTAAGAGAAACATTTCACTCTTGTTGGGAGGGTTGACAAAATGATGTGGCAATGGGGTGTAGAACAAAAAAAGGGCGCACTGAAGCGGTGTGCAGTCTAAGCGATGCAGCTCTGGTAACGGTAAGATGGGTGTTTGGGTGGAGGTGAGGAAGTGCACTCTGAGCTTTGTTTCTCATTTTGTGGCATCTGTGTATTAGTATAGCTTGGGCAGGATTTTTTGTTTTGGTTTGGTTTGGTTTTCTTTAAAGAGCTCACTGTTGTCCTAGCAATGTTTGATTTCAGGCCAGGGATGAATGGTTTTGAAAATCCCACTCTGAATGTATATGGCAGTCCTCTATTACATGGATGTCAAATGTTTCTCCTCTTATACCCAAAGGCTAAAGTTTACTCAAAGCAGAACAGCAAGGATCACATTGCTCCCGTCAAAATAGCTTACAATGTGCAACCAATAAGTAGGTCACTTATCTGAATGGGATACTGTATAAGTAGGATATTTGCCACAAGAGACTTATGAGCGAGTCCCCTATGGTGTATATATAATAGTCTGTCGGTCTGATTCAATTCCCACAGATGTTTAAACTAGACCTTGGTTTAAATGGAGATGGATCAAGGGGTATGCATTGCGTGTGTGTATGGATCTGTCTTTTTCCACAAGGGCTTCACTGAAGTAACTGGGGATGTCACAAAAGGCCAAAATTGATTGTATAAGTTCACTTTCAGTCTTCACAAGCCATTTGAATGAGCCAGACATATTCCTCCAGAAAATGCAGGCTATGCAGGGGAGGAGAATAATGCATGTGGCAGCGTTAGCTCAGGACAACGCTGAACTGTTCAAATCTTGCAAGTGACCTGACTCTGACCCTTTTAGTGACTATAGAGACACGAGTGTTTCTTTTACATTTCTGTCTTCATTCTTGGCTGGCTTTGTCAGAGTGGCTCAAAGTTATGGGGAAGATGATAAAGACTAAATTCCCAACTAAAGTAAAGAATATTGAAAATCTTGCTGGAGAGGCTGTAATTTGGGCAATTGTCTGCTGACTGCTTTTGCTAATGGAGCACATTACATCCAGCAGCCCTAGTTTGGCGTGATTCAGGGCCCGGGAGCTGTCAAGCATCTCTTCCAGCGCCGTGCATTTCGGGAGCACAAGAGAAAATCTCCCTCCCTCTGCAGTGAAATTCCATCTAGGGAAGAGCATGACCCAATGTGTTTAAGTTTAAACTTTGACATGGTTTATGTGAAAGATAACCTTTGACTGCAAGAACCCAGGAAAGCACTCGCCGCAGGAGTTGTCCAGCTGAAATCCCAGTGCCGAGTTTATGTCCAAGTTTTGAAGACTGCGACTATAATTAGGAGGTGCCTTTGATGGATTCCACCAACACCTCTTCTCCCAGAGGACAGAAGCCAGGCTTGTGGCTAGTGGGAGATCAACTGTGAAAGCTGAGGCTCCAACTGTATTGCACTGGAAAACCATAAAAAAGGCGACAGTGTCATCATTAATTTAAAACTATTTACAGTGCTGATAATGTGACAGAGAGAAAGGATTGACACTGAGAAAGGATTGTTCTGCTGGGACAAGTTAGTTCTTCTACTGTTCTCATTACAGGAATCGCCCTGCTCTGGAGAACTGTTATTCAGCTGTAAAGTACAACATTATCAAAGTGATTAAAAAAAAAACAATCATCAGAAAAAAACAGTCCTTTTTGCTCTTTGTGTAATTGCATGCGTTCAAAGTCTGCTCGGTCAATCTAGGGTAGAAGAGTTGAGCACTGAACAGAGCTGAACAAGACCAAACTGCCTTGCTGTATACTCTCTGCAACTATCTGGGTTTTTTTTCAAGGGACAGGAGATGTGTGTGGATTATTCCCCTAGGTATCCAGGGTTATCTGATTTCAACCAACATAAAAAGGAAGAAAAATTATGTGTCTCATTAGATGCTCTGTATATGCCTCTCTCACTCGGTCCTCACTCCTCACCTTGTAGCTCTCCCTGCTAGCAGCACAGGTTTTGTACAGGTCTACCTTTTCCCCTTGGTCTTTGCACAAAATTTCAGTGCTGAAAAATGCACTTAAACCAACTCTTATATTTAAGGTGTAAAATTAATTGTGATTTTCCTTCAGTTGCCTGGACTAAAGGGTTCAAGGAGACCCTTTAAATCTGTGTACTGGAACCCTGGGTGCCATCCCCACAAATACTGTGTACAGAGCAGGAACGGGTGACCAGGACCTTCATTAGATGGCAGATTTCCACATGAAAATGAACATTAGCAATTTCAGCCTCAAAAACACTTCTGAAAACAGTTAAAAGGCACCAAGGGCAATAAAATATTAATCATTGGCAGTTTTAAGAAGGTAAAAGCATTTCCCAAGGGATGCCTTGTGGTGCTACAGCCTTGCCTTATGCAGTTTCCTACCTCTCACTTCCTTCCTCATTAGGTTGGCATTGGGATAAAAGAGCAGAATGGGTCAGGAGGTCCCGTTCCAAGTAATTAGAGAGTTGCTTCTTTTATCTAAGTGTACCTTGTTAAAGTATATCAGTGTCAGCCAGGTTAATTGGAACTTTAATACATAATTGATGCTAATTTATGGCCCTTTTTGTTCCAGGATGCTCATGCGGACCCCAAAGTCAGGATACAGTTTTCTTGTTATTAATTATATACTGAAAACCAATATCCCATTGGGAGGAGACCTACAACTTATTGCAGTTGCATAGCTTTTCTGCCTCTAAACCCCTTGGTTCACTAGTGTTTCATGTTTTTTTAAAAAGCTCCTACTTGGCCTCAGCATAAAAGAAATGTGTTTATTTCTGCTTTCACCAGTCAACTTTCCGCAGCTCAGTGGAAATGTTCCTCAGTCCTGCTGCTGTGAGAAGGGTAGGACTAATGCTGATGTAGCTGACAATATTGTTCCCACAAAAACCTTTTCCTTCCCAAATTGACAAAAAAATGATGGAAAGAGAACTAAACGCTATCGCTGCCTTTTAATGACTTTAAAGGATGAAGTCGTGGCTGTGCATTGCTTTTCCAGGTGGGTACTACTGAGAAGAAAACACCTAGAAAAGGCAAATGAGGGCTGAGTACTGTGCACCTTTGAGGTACATAATTTTTTCTGAGGTTTGGGCTGCCCTGGGGGTGGTAGCAGCTTTCCCCAAAACACAGTATTTAGCATAGTCAGAGAACTGAGCTTCTCATGGTGATGTTTCACCTCAGGCACCAGGGATCCTGAAACTTTTTCCTTCATTCCACAGTGACCAGAAAGGGCAGCAGAGGAGGTGTGGGTTGGTCTGCAGTTCCCATGTAAGATAGGGAGCTGCCTAAGAAAATCACAGGAGGTACAGAATGACCACTTCGTTCATTTTCCTTATGATCTGCACATCTCTGATTCAATGTCCATGGGCTTTCAGTGATTGTGCAGGCAACATGTGAGGAACACCTCCCTCTTGTCAGTTTAGCTGAGATTTTAGTCAGATTTTCTCTTAAAAGGGTCCTTCTAGCACCTAAGTATAGCAAGGGTTGTACAGATATGGTATTATCAGAAGTACCTGCTTAGACATAACCAAAACCAACGCCATTCCTGTGCTTAATGATGGTCCTACAAGTACACTAGGAGTTCACCTTCTCTTGTACTTTGACAGATATTTGAACTGGTTAGATCCAATACGTGTACAAATGGTTCCTCCTTTAATTTGCTCCTCAGTTCATTTTGTTCTCTGGAAAGCAGATGTGGCATAACATGATAACATACCTGTAGTGGGTTGTGCTGGAACATGACACAACATGTGTCAAGTTTCTTTTGAACTTTTCTGAGATCAGGTATCAGTCAAAAGGAGGTCATTTTAATTATCAATGATTAATTAATTAGATGATTGTTGGACAGATGAATCCAAAGATTATATAGCACTCTTGATCAGTATCTGTAACATAGAAGAAAAATTAAGATTTTTAAGCTGAATGAATGGAAAGAGTAGTGCTCAAAATTTCAGCTACTCATGTGACATTTGTGTAGCATTTCAGAGGGCTGAAAGAGGTGAAGTAGCATCTCTCAGTACAACCTCGTGAACACTGGCAAATAATTAGAGATCACTCTGCATTTTAGAAATTACTTCTTGATTTAAATATATTCCTACGCCGTTTTGGTTTCTAGATGTCCAAACTGAACTATTTTTATTCATACTGCTATTTAGAGATTTGAGTGCTGTGCAAAGCTGGTCTGTGCCAGCAGTTCTTGCCCAGTTATCCCACGTGGATTCTCCTGCTGAGGCTGCTGGCTGGTTTGGCTAGGGACCTGTAGGACGGCATGATCCTGATCAAATTGAAGGCAGCACTGGTCACAGAAGGCAAGGCACACACATTGAGATGGGGATGTTTTGGCAGCAGGAAAATCCTTTTGGTCAGAGTCGTTGTTTTTAATGATGCCTCGTGTGTTCTGTAGCTCTGTATATGCCAGGGGCCTGAAGGCAGTAATGGCCCTTGCTGGCCCTGACAGCCCAATAGTGTGTACACAACTCAAACACTCATGTGCCCAACATTGTACACAACCTAAAGCGTGGCCAAACTTGGATATCTAACCAGTGCTTTTGATAGGACAGCCTTTTGGAGACCAGTTTAACCACGGGGGAGCTAAGAGTATGTCACTGCTTTGCCTTCTTTGGTATCTCAGCTGATGCACCTTTCATATTTGTAGCATGTGAAATGTTCACGCTAGAGGAAGGCCCACCACTGCCCCAGGTGTGGTGCAGGTCATGGTGAGAGGGAATGTGGGGAAAGCCTGGAGGTCAGTCCATGGTCCCATCAGGAACAGAGAAATGCAGAGGTACCCATGAGCTCCACCTGCTGCAAAGCGATGAGGAGTTTGGGCCTTTCAGTAACAAAACTGCATTTGTGAGTGCCCGCTCAACAGAAATTTTGTTGGCAACTGTGGCAAAGAGGAAGGAGGCTTTGGCAAGTTGATTAGGGTCATTGTTGCCAGGATGGTTCAAGTGGCCAGTGTTTAACGCATCAGTCTCCAAGTGACTACAACCACTTGAGCTAGCTTCCTTGCACCCAATGCTTTTTGGGTGCCAGGTGATACAAGGTAAATGTATAACTCTTCACAAAGTTTGGGGGGCTCTAGGTAAGTCAGCATATCGGGCAGTTCTGATAACTGACATGATGTGGCACTGTACCTTGCTATATAATGTTTCACATATGGCTCAGACTGGGTGCTCTTGGCAAACAAAGGTGCAGCTCAGTATTTGGGGTTTTTTATTTAAGGAATAATATTAGTATCTAAAAGCATGCTTTCCAAGGAGGGTGACACTGAGACAAATACCACTAAAAATAGAAGCAATCTTGAGGCTATATGGATTGCATGAAAATCTCCCTTGGTTTTTATTCTCCTTTCCTGTCCGCGGATTTCACGAGTGAGGACTGAGTGGAATCGATTAACCTCACAGAAACTCCAGCAAGACTTAATATTCTCAAAGGGAGGTCACCAGGTTTCAGTTTGTGCCGGCACTCACTGTCCTGAGGTATTGAAGGCTGGGGAGCTGGAAGTGAACCTTGGTCTCCAGCAAAGGAACTAGAGAATTCTGCCAAGTGATTTGAATAGAAATGGATGTGGCAGTAATTTTTATCTTTTTTTTGGAAGTTGCTCCTGTTTTCAGGACCATGCTCACCTCAGAAAAGAGGCTGGGGAATAATGCGTAACACGGCTGATTGTTGCTGCTTTGGTGGCACAAAATAAACAGAATGGGGATGGCAGTGAGTGCATTAGGGCAGGGGAAATAAAGAAGCATTTCTAACCTCTCGCAGCAATAGGCAGCAGGGCACATAATGAGCTCTGCTGCACTAGTGTGAACTAAGGGAGTTTTTTCTTTCCCCACCTCCCTCCTGATGCTGCATCTATCCATGCCCCGTGGAGAGCAGCCAGCCAGGGTTAGCAGCAGATAACACTGTCTTATTAAGCTCAGGGTCTGATTTTAGGGGGTATTTTATTATTGGATTTGGTTGGAAGATTTTATTATCCCGAAAGTGTGGCTGAGAAATCTGCAGGCCACCACCTTGGATGGTGCTGGCTGGGGTTTTTTCAAACTTGGGCAAGAAACTGTCCCTTATCTCCACTCTTGCTGCAGCAAGGCTTCTCAGGTGAGGAGCCAGTGCTGGAGTAAATAGCCTTTAAGAAAAACAAAGCCCCTGTTTTCCTCGAAAAGTGTGCAGTAATTAAAAACAAGGGAATAATGAGTTGTATGGCATACCCACAGCTTTGGGGCTATACCGACACAGGCTTGGCATCACAGAGAAGCTGGTAGTGGGAATCTTCTTCCTATCAGAGGTTTCTCAGCTCTTACTGGACTGAATGCTTGTCCCTATTGCCCTCTGCACCAGATGTACTGCTTTGCATTAAATGAATAACGAGAATGAGAATACTACCCACTCGTGAGTCTCTTTAAGGCAAAGAACATGCAAAAAAGTACCTCAAGCTCACCTGTTTCTAACCAGCCCCCCAGAGAAGCCCAAGCATAATCTTATTATTTATTTATTTTTAGGAAGAGCATGTAGAAAATGGAATTTCACTTATTAATAAACAGTTGACTCCAGCAGGGACTGAACAAAACTGGCTAATCAGAGCTCCCTCAGGAGGGCTGGCAAAACTGGGAGGGGCACTTCTGCTCATACCAGGAGAGTAGCTCCTTCTATAGCTCCATCACCTGCTAGAAACACTTAAAATGATAAATACTCTCCCACCTGGTCCTCAGCCCTGGGAGCAGCCCTTCCCAACCATCACTCTGCCTCTGGAGGACCTTCCTGGCTATTATGCATGTTTTGATTATTTATTTTTTTTTACCTCAGAGACACTTAAGTTATTAGGCTGTGCTTGCCACACATAGTGGATGCGGCTCCCCAGAGTTTTTAGCTGTTTGGTTTTTAAATCACACTGCTGTTGCAAACCAATTAGGTCTTGTGTGCGTGTGTGTGTGTGTTGTTCTCCTGGTTAGAAGAGTCCAGTGGATGTTTCTGCCTGAACTGCTTGGCTTACCTGTTGCAATGTATTTGCACTAATGGGCACTGATTGCACTGAGGATGCTGCTGACATCCAAAATCGCCTTGTGCTTTAATATGAAAGGGTAATGTGCAGCTCTGCAGGCACTGACTTTCCAACTCTAAAATATTCAGGTGTTATGCATCACCCCTTCAAAGCTGTTCAGAATAAATCAGTAGACGTGTTCTTTATTTCAGACTCGCATGTTTCTGTTGTTAAGCATCGCTCTGTGTGTTGCAGTGTTTTTAAAATCTTCGCCTTCAAAATGAGATGAATGGGATTGGGGTTTTATCAAGTCTGTGTTGACAAGCTTAAGCTGTAAGTATTTTCTAACATCTATGACTGTGTTCGGTTCCAAAACAAAATGTATCTTGCAGACGTTCCTAGGAAATACCTGGTGAAACCCCATGTAAGCCTCACGCTTCCTCAAGGTGTGCCAAGTTCCCCAAAGAGTTTGCAGCAGCTGTATCGCAACCCCAAAGTTAAGGAGCAGATTTTTCACTTCACAAACGTTCTTGTACGGGCTCCGTTAACTCTCTGTACCCAGCTCCTGCGAGAGGAAGGCGAGCGGCTCGGGCGGCGTTTGCCGTGAGCCTGGAGCTCCCTTCAGCGGCCCGCGGGGCGCAGTGCGCGGTGCTGCCGGGCGGCGCCGGGGCCTCCCCTGCGGCAGCTCGGACACGGAGCAGGAAGCGCCTCTGCCCGATCCATTTTCCCCTCACTGGGGAGCTGCTGAAGGAAATCCCGGTTTTCAGCAGTGTAGACACGAATCTTAAACTGAAGTCTCTGTTAAAGGTGGTGACAGAGAGGACAACTCTACCTACTTCCACCTGGTGACAAAAAGACTAACCTGTCCTTCCTTCGCAATAGTCTGCTTAATAAAAGGCTGGACAACTTTGTTGGTTTTAAGTCTGGACTCAAACCCCTCAGCTAGGCTGGTTCTCCTGCTTGATTTGGAAAGCAAGTGCCTCTCTGATGCTAAGCTCACAGAGCAAGGACTGCCGGGACCTGAAACGGCTCTTTCCTTCCTTGGTCAAGTGGGTTACAAAAACAAATGTGCTCTGTTGCTGTGTGCCTCCACCCCAGGATAATGGAAGACCTCAAGACCCAAGTATTTATCTGCAGGGAGTAAAAGAGGCCACCTGAGGAGGTGACGGGTGGAAAGGAAGGAATTGTCTCCTCTCTCCACTGGGTGTGAATTACCCTGTCACTACAAGGACACACTGTAGGCCTCTTACATCTCAAGTGCTGAGTGTGCGGCTTGCTTGTTTCACCTTCCATCTCCCCACTTACTGTGGTGGCTGCATCTCAGGCAATTGGAGCACTGTATCATATGGTCTCTCTCCTCCTTCTTGACCCCCATGGGCAGACTGTGCTGACTTCTCTGGAAAAGTAAGACAGGATGTAGGACAGTAATGTCTATGGTGAGTCCTTGGAAACAGATGGGCTATCTCTGGCATGTGATCTCTGTTTACCTGAGCCTGTGCTTTCAGAGTGGGTACTAGTCAATACTCTCCTGCATGCCATGGCTGTCGATGTGGTGAGGTGAGGTGGGGCAGATAGCACATTTGTACTCCAGTCTATTCCCAGCAACTCATGTGTATTGTGATCAAGTCCTTGAGTTGATGATGTAGAGTCTTTTTGTTTATACAACTGAATACTGGGGAAAATTGCTACAAGCCTGATCTTTAGTAACTTACCTTGCCTACTGAGGGCACTTAGAAGCTCCCAAGGAGTCACCTGCTGCTGCAAAGTCTTGACATACAACTTACAAACCATGATACAATTCCAGAATTAACAGTGCTAGTCAAGAGCTAAGTGAATGACCGGAGCAACTGTGAATGGAAATATTGACAATGAAACCCTGACTTCTGCAGATAAAACGCTTCAATTTCAACATCTAATATTGACTTTTTCAGGTTATGACAAAAATGTGCTTCTGTTTCCTTTTCCCCAGAGAACCCGTGGAAATTTCAGATTTGCACCTATTATTCATGGGAACCGTTTTATTTTTATTGGTTTTTACTATGTGAGTGAAGTCTTCTTTATGTAAGAGCTAGCATTTGGCCTGAACTTCTGAGGTGATGAGTATTGCTTACATGCCTTTCTTGCATTTGTTTATTTGACAAGTAGTTTAGTTTACATACCCCTTTCCAATCTCTTACCTTGAGTCTAGCATGCCAAAAGTGCTTGCCTTGCTGAAGTTCAGATTTCCCATTACCCACTATAATTAACACTGCAATGTATGGCGTCAGAGATTCTTAAGGAAGCAATCTATTCCACTGATAATAAATATTCAGAGGGCACTGATACTTCCTTGAAAGCATGTCTTGATAAGGAGAATGTAAGTCTAGTCTCCATACCCATTCAGTATAGATAAATCAAAACCAATGGTCTGAGTTGCTGGCAGCCTGTACCAAGTCTGGGCTGTTGGCCTGTATGCAAAATATTTTATTTCATTATCAACTGCTTTGGCTGTCTGGTCCCCAGAAGTTTTTCTTTACCATCCTTCATTGTGATGTGATGGAAAAATACTGATAACATGCTGGCACAGTAGAGTAAATATGTGAATTTGAAATCCCTACATTATCGAATTTGTTGCAGATTAGAAGGAGATGCTAGAGAATGAATGGCTTCCTTGGGAGCAGGAGCCAGTGTCTGGCTTTGGATGAGAATCCAAATTTCCTAAGTCCCAGGTTGGGTCTTGTGTTGGAGCTGTTGGCTTCCACTGCACTTTGGGGAAGACGAGTTGCATGTGGTAGCACATTTGACAACTGTGCAGAAAATCAGTAGTAAGTCTAATTAGTGACTTTGAAGGATGAGGAAGTTGGCAGGAGAGAGCAGGGGATAAGATCTTGACAACGCTGCAACTTTCCATAAACTCGTTTTGTTTAATTCCATGGTTTTGAACATATGGTCTATCAACTCCTCACGAGCATTGAAATTACATTTCCTAGTGACACTGAGGGATACGTTATTAATGCAGGATGGTGGGAGGTGTGTTCACAAATCCGTTTATCAGATAATGGGATTAACACACATACCTCCTGAGCACTGCTTTAAAAAACTTACTTCTAAATCTACATATTCAGTGACTACAGCAGCCACATTACAGCACAACAAATGAAAATGCTGCACAAGCGTTTTGAAGGCCTCCTCTCATGGTTCTGATAATACAGCAGCAGCCAGAAAGGGAGGACAAACTCTCATGTTACTGAGTCGGTTGGAGGATGTGAGCTCCTGAGCTACTGATAAAGTGAAACAACAGCAGAGCAGATGCAGATGCATTTGAAGCAGAAAAGAGCAACACCAAAACACTGAAGGACTCTGTCCTGGCTGTACCAGCATCTGCTT
>NW_010209736.1:24166-27949 GCF_000695765.1 Mesitornis unicolor | reverse complement strand
AGCAGGAGACAGAATGGGCCCTGGCAGAGAAGAGGGAAGATGCAGATGATTTAAAGATAGGATCAGACCTAAAGTTCACAGCTAGCTTCTGCTGTGTCCTATATATGTCTGGCCATGCCACAGCCTCTGTCTGTTTGTGTACACTGGTATATTATAATGTTTTGTGGTTTCATTTCTTATACAGCACAAATTCTGTATTTCTTCTACTTTTTCCTACATTCTTTATAGTTAACTGCTTTTTAATATGTGTTTTGCGGTTTGATGTGTTGCTTTTCTGAAAGGTCTCATCTCTAGAAGCAATTCTTTGAGTTTAGAATATGATCAACTCTGAGTTTTTACTATTGTTAGCATTCTACTTTCATTTTACAATAAAAGTAGAAGAAAATGCATCAGAGACAGGTTCTCTATGAGAACAGTGTTCTGTTTGTACAGGGACATGTACCTTACTTAGCATAAACTTCAGCTTTGTATGTAGCCAACACCAAAGTTTATGGAAAAGTTATTTCTGTAAGCAAATACGGTTTGAGCCAAATTTTATCATTTTTCCTGTCTCTTTAAAAAAATATCCCTGAAGGGGAAAAGAGGCTGGGTTTTGAGGGAAAAGAATTGCAAGTTTCTCTTCATCTTTGTTGGCAGATACATGAACAAAACTCTTCAACCTGACACTGCTGAACTTGTAAGTGTTGTAAATACAACTTGTAGCTTTGTAATACAGTCTTTATAGCTCTCTCTTTGCTTGTTTCATTCTTGCAAATGCAGAAATGAAGGAGCAGCTGCAATATGCAAAGAATATCCCACCATTTGCAGAATGATGGTTTCTAGGAGATGCTGGTTTCTGCATCTGCAGCACCCTGGTTTTAGCAGGAAAGCACTGCTAAAAATTCTCCTCTGCTATACAACCTGCGGCTGCTTCTTACTCCCCAGCTGCAGTTCCTACCCCAGTCCCATGGTGCTGACGGTGGTGGTTGGCACAGGTGGGAGAGACATTTCTCACCCTGACTTTGCTGCTGGTCCCAGCACATCCAGCATACTATAAGTTTAATACCCTCATAGTGCATGCGTTAATGTCCACCTACTGAAGAACATGCACAAATTTAAAGATTAGCAATAACACAGCAAAGTATATTGTGAGATAGGATATGGAGTTTTATGGAGGAAAAGGATTAGTAGATATTGCAAAAAGCCGCTGCAGTAAAGGAAGTGCTGAGATTTTAATAACCTAAGGTATTAAGTTTTTATCTCCATTTTTCTAAAGCTCTGCATCAAGGTTTTTTGGAGCCATAGGGAGGATTTACACACACACATCATCTATTAATGGAATCTGGAAGCTGAGCAGAAACTCTGGGCATCTTGGGACAAGCTGGGCCCAAACATAGTGGTGATTCTCCTCATCATACAAGCCCAGGGTGCGGGCTGGGCCATGGACCTGTTAGGAGTCACTGTTCTGGTTTGGCTCCTAATCTTCAAATGTCAAGGTAGACTGGATCTGTGTGAGTCCAGCATATGCATTTCTCCCTTTGGACCAAGTAGAAAAGAAAAAAGGAGACACCATTTACTCTTCTTTTCTTGCTGCAAGGCCAAAATTGGAAGGAATCAGCCTGGCATTGGTACAGGGTTCAGACGAAAGCATCTTTATTGCAAGCATTCACCTTAGCTGTGACACTTGCAGTGTGTGACTGTGTGTCCCTTCATAACCCTTCATGTATCTCCGCCTTTAAAAAAATTCTGATAATGGCACTAAAAAGGTGTAACTGTTAGAGCATACCGAGTTGCTGCTGACCATGTTCACAATGAGACTTCCCTCACTGACTTGTCCTCAGGAAAAATTTGTATGCAAAGTGAAAGAAATGTGTTAAGTTTCATGTCCCAGTGCTGAAGACAACTTCTCTGACCTTAGGAGTAAAAGATATGTAGTATCCTTGTGAGGCTAAAATACAATAGCCTACAAATTAATTTTATAGTAATCCTTGGTTTATTTATACACAGGTACACATGTATTCTGTGTCCAAAGGAATCAATAGGGAATATTTGCAGGGGAAAATCCTTGTTTGGTTGGGTTTTTTAATTGAAGGTAAACCTTTTGAAGTATAATACATGTGCTGTTGGACCCTTTATGTACCAGGAGAATATGGCCTGCAGAGACTGTGTCACTGCATGTGAAAGGGTGGCCCTCTTCTGATGTGGTAGCATGGAGCCAAATAAGAAAAAGCTTTTCCTTAAATCCCCTTGGTCCTGCTTGCTTAGTCAGGCCATGCCATTCTGCACATGGGCTCTGATGTGGGAGGACTGTAAACAGCAGTGAGAACTCATGAGAAGCTCACTGTGGATATGGCAGGAGCAGTGGAGAGTGCAAGGAGCTTAAATCCTTAAATCCCAGTAAGTAGTCACCTTTTTCCGTTTTGGTTTTTTTGTTCTAGCACCAGCTTCTTTTCTCAGCTGTTCTTATACTCTGACTCCTTCCCAAAGAGAAAAGACAACATGTGCTCCCGGGGAGCAAAACCCCTACCCGGTTTTGTTTCTTTTCCCTTAGTGCATCCCGCTCCCAAACAATCCGGGTGGCCGTGCCTGTCTGCACTGCCACCGATTTTTTTCTCCACTAGATGGTGCTTGAACATCTCCTCACCGCACACCGTGCCGCGGCAGCTCTGCGGCCCCGCACTCCGCCCCCGCCGGGGAGCGCAGCCCAGGGCTGACGGCAGAGGCGCCCGGCCGGGCAGGGCTGGCTCCTGGCCCGCACCGCTGGCTTCTGCTTGCCGTGCCATAGCATTAATAACACATTTCTTTTCCTCTGCTGAAAACGACGGCAGCAACAAATTACTGCTTAGTGGAAAGCCAGAGACCCTGCGAGCTAATTCCTTGAAGTCACAGAGCACCATCGTGTCGTACATATAATGAGGCAATTTGCATGGCTTTGAGTGTTTTACTTTGGAAGTCTGCAGCATCGCTGAATTTCCAGCATAAGCTTTGGGGTATATGGTTAGGGAAAGTAACTTCCATGTTAGCTCTGAAGTTCAGTTACGGTATGGTTCATGTCATTACTAAAATTCACTGCAAATGGTTCCAGACAGATGTGAAAACTGCTCTGTGAGGGGCTTTGTGAAGACCAAAGTCATTGATATTTTGCTGGAACCTGATAGGAATGAGAAGTTTAACTGCATTTCCTGGGGGTAAAAAAAAAAAAATAAATAAAACAAAATATCTGATTTTACTGTCCACAAGACAAAAAATATCCCTTTCCTCACATCTTCTGAAAATCAGCAATAAACCTACTGGGTATTTTTCTGAGTTTTTAAAACTGTGTCTGTGCCCTTCTCAACCTTGGCATATGCTAATTTCACCTGGTTTTACACTGTGTATTTACTTCCATGAGTGAAATCTTAAAGCTTTCTGAAAGGGAAAGAAGTTTCTGTTATTGAGGGAGGAGGGGAATTACCAACTGCAGAAGGAATTCAATGCTCAGAGATGTAAAGCTTAAAGTGAAGCTGCTGATTTTCCCAGACCTGAGCCTCTCTACATTGCTGAGGGAATAATAAATCAATCTTTTTAAACAAGCTCACACAAGTGAAAAAATGTGACTGTTTCCTTCCCATATAGGTAAAAGCTGAGAACTTGTTTATTTTTCTGAAATGGTCCTCTCCTAGGAATTGTTTCCCTTTTACAGTTAGGGAGAAGTGTTATTAATCTGTATTAATTTGTGTCAGTATTAAATCTGTGATATAATGCTAAGGGGAAGTGCTGCTTTTGTGATTTTCAACAGTTCTGACTATAGGAGTGCACTGAACA
>NW_010209736.1:0-24135 GCF_000695765.1 Mesitornis unicolor | reverse complement strand
GCAGGACTGAGCCCACCTGGCTGGTTCCTCTGAGTCTGTACTGCATCTAGCTCAGACTGAAACGTCTTGTAAATCACAGCAATACCAATGTGAAGCGTGCAGAACTGGATGGTGCACTGAGCAAGCACGATTTCTTAGGGAAACATCAGGTAGTAAATATTCTTTCCAGGCTATTTTGTTCTAAATCAAAGCTCTAGTTGCTAGGCAATTTATCAGCCTTAAAATTCAAGATGCTCTTCAAGCTGAATTTTCCTGATCATCATTAAACTCTGCAGAAGAGGTGTTTTTCCTTTGCCTGAAGAGGAGATTTGGAAACTTGCTGTTGACACAGCAGTGATTCTGCTGCAAGTGAAGCTTATTGCCAAAACTGCATCAGACATCCTTGAAAGCCCAGGCCTGGCTGCTCGCTTCTGAGCCTTCCCCAGGCACTGGCAGAGCTCGACGTGGGTGTCAGTTTTCTGACTCCACTTGCAAAATGCTTAATTATGCTTGAGCCCAAAATTATCAGCCTCTTGTGCACTGTCGTGCTCAGCAAAGGGTGTCCTCATGAATGGCTCGCTCCTGTTGCATTAGCTCCCCAAAGTACTGATTGTAGGGATAAATAACGTATGCCGGGAGCTACCCAAAGTGATGGGTGAGCTTTTTAAGAGCCTGCCTTTGTGGCAGGCTTCAGTCACAAAAGGCATTGCCTTGTTTTCTCCTCTTGTTTTCTGGTTATTTTGAAAGTGTGTTTGGTTTTCAAAGCTAATGGCAGCATTGTTTGCTTGCCAGTCAGCTGAGTGGCCATTGTTCTTTTAAATCGCAGGGATTTAAACTAATGCTCTGTAACTGTTCTGGAAAAAATATAACTTTGCAGTTGGACTCAAACAGATAATGGCAGTGAGAAATGCCACTCAGTGGTGCAGGAGGGCTGATTTTAACATGGTCTGCAGTTGCAGTGGAAAAAAAAAGGTTGACTGGCAGTGGGTAAATTAATGATCCACCTGATGTATTGATTATGGTGGAACAGCTGGTTTGTCAAGGGCACCTGAAGAGTCAGCTAGTGTACCGGAAAAGTTCTTGTGAATGCTTAGAAACAGACATATCACCATTTCAGGGTCATCCCCCCAGCACTGCTTTGCATTTCCAAGACTCATTTCTGAAGGGAAAAGTACTTGGATGATATTGCTCAGCTTTGGTGTTTGCCAAGGCATCTCCATGGGTTAGATGCCAGATCAATAAGACTGAGGCTGGTCGTATGAGTTGAGTGTCTGAAGTTGGGAAGGCAAGCATGTTTAGGACTGAGGTCAGAAAAAATGTCCAATATTTGTTCAAAACGAGGTAGAAATTCTGTCACGTACCCAGAACACATCTTCCCCACAGAGCACCAGAGCTGTCAGACAGACATCTCCGATCTGACTATTTAAAGTATTCTCACACTCCTGGTTTTTTCCTATTTGTATGCACAGAGGGGACCAGAGAAGGGTGTTTCTGTGTTCAAATGAGGCTGGAACAAGAGAGTAGGTACCCAGTGCTCCCAAACCCTTTTTCTTTTCCATCTTTCCATGTGACTGCCTGCAGTAATGATGATACACACAGGGATCTGCACCTCTCAGCAGGAGCAGGGGAAGTTCTCCAAGTGTGGCAGGGAGAGGCACACGGTTTCAGAGCGTACCATAAATATAACAGCCAGGCTCAGGGGAGCACAGATCAGAGATGTTGATTTGAGGAGTTAGAAGGTGTAGAGCGATTCACCCTTGGGGATAAAGATACAGCTACAGGGCAACGGCAGCACTACAGATGAATGTGGAAATCAGAGAAAGTCAGTGTGAAACTCATGGGCAGCGCCACGTAGCAGGTTCTTGGGTGCTGGGCTGTGTTTCTTCAAAGGCTGCCATCTCCTCTGGAGGTGAGCGCTTCATCTCGCAACCGGTGCATTCGTTTGTCAGCTGCCATCACACCCTGCCCTCCCACGCTCAGCAGTGACTTCCTGAACCCTCTCTAATGGTCCTGTTTTCAAATGTTATTTCCTTATTATTTTCCCTAGAGATGAATCTCTCTTGTCGCTTCACTTCAGGCTATGCTGTAAGTTGTTTTTTTGTTCTGTTATTCTCTGTATGCACTGGTGTGCAACTGAGCTGTCACAAGAACAAATCAGCAAAATAATAGTCTCTGACGGGATATTCACATCATGTAACTTCCAGTGTCTGGCACAGATATTTAAACTAGCCAGAAAAACTGCTTTGAATCACAGAAAGGCTTTGATTTTTTAATATGCTGTAGGTCTTAATGTTACCTCTTCATCTCATCTCACCCTGTAGGTCTCACTCCTACCTCCCCACTCTGGAGGCAGCCTTTGCATTGCCACCATGTCCAATGTGGGATATTAATTGAATCTGTGGAAGACAGAGAAGAAATCATGACAACTGTCTCAAAACAAGCCTCCCCCTGCTCACTACCCATAGCCCTGCTTAGTGGCTCCAATTCACACCCTGGGGTAGGGTTAAAAATTTATAGGTGGGGCTGGCTTAGTCCAGGATGGCTGGTGGGGTTACTGGTGCTGGGTATCTGCCTGTCCACGCTGCTTGGATGGGCTTGGTGAGCTCCAACCCAGCTGTGACCTCCAGCTCAACACTGCAAAGCCAGGCAGGACTGGTAATACTGGGCAAGATGTGAGAAACTGCACTTCTCACGTGGGCATCTTATTTAGGCACACAAAATTAGGCTGTCTGATTCCATGCTGACTTGTAATTTGTCCTGTTCTCCCCTCACTTTGATCTTAGAAAGAATAAAGACTGAATTTTATGAAGTGTGTTCAAGTATTTAACTATGCAATTAGGAAATGCAGTTTGAAAGTCCCACTAATTGCCTGTCTGCAGCATTAGCCATTTAAATAGTTTAAAAATCTATCCCCTCAGTACTTGACCCTCTTTCAAAGAGCAACTTCCTTCCACTTGGGCACCTGGCCAGTACTGTGGGTATGAAGGCAAGTGAGTAACATGGAGCAGGGGATTCTGCCTTTAGAAAAGCCCAGAATTTCTCCTGCAGCCATGAGGTTTCTTTCTCTTCCCATTTCATCTGTAGCCACTGCATCCTCACTTTTCCCATCACAGACAGACTGACTCTAGCCATGAGCAAGGGAGTCATGTAGCAGTAACACAGGGAGTGTATCTATGCTGGAAGGAATGGTTAAGAAATACAAACAAAGCCTTTAGGTTCCTTTTCCCCTGACCCAGCCAAGATTTCAAAACTACCACCCTGCAGACTATCCAAGGTTGACAACAACTGCAGCATCCAAATATGCCATCAGATTACAAGGAGATTGTGTCCCTTGTTCTTAGTCTCTTTCCTAAACCACTGCTGACTACTTTGAAATACTGATTCAGAGAAGCCGTTAATATATATATATGTATTTATATACATATCTAGTTTCATATGTATTTGCTATATGTCTATCCTCGATAGATTCAACCTCAGGCAAGCTTTATTAAAGGTTTAAAATTAGCCATTTTGTTTAGATAACATAATTGTTATGTTAATAGTATATCTTGATGGGGAGAGAATTGCACCCAAGATTCATGTATGAAGATATGTAATTCAAGAGTAGCTGAAAATTTGTAGTTAATATTGTGTATAGAGAGAAGGAAAGATTTGTGATGTTCTTAGGTGGATTTCAGTACTAGAAAACTGCAAACCACTAGCTAATTATCACTTATGAAATGTCCGTCTTAGTGCAGAATACAGCTTATGAGCTTTAAGGCTTACACTAATCAAGAAGCAAGATCAACCACTGATGTAGGTCACTTCTAGCTCAGCTGATACGTAGCTACTCCTCATTGATGGTACCCCTTAATCATTTATATTGATGAAATAAAAAGTTACAGTGCTATGATCTGAAGCAGGGGAATAATTACATTTTGATTATTAGAAAGTCAGTCACTGGTCCCGTTTGCACAAACTCTCAAGCTAATGAGAGAAAACTAAATGGTTTCAATGATACATCATCAGAATTGTATTGCTTATAAAAACGTATCTGAGCTTCCACAGAGAAGTCATAATTGCCGTAATGTTGTTTTTTTAACCAGGATTAGTGGTACTTAGAGGCACGTAGTCACTGGGCTGTGGGCTACTGAGAAAGAATCTTTCTGAATTTCTCCCTTGTTATGCAATGCAGAGATGGTCCAACACTTATGGAACAAGGACCTGCACACACATCTCAAGTGAGCGTCCTAAGCACCACATGATGTGAACCAGCCTCACTTTCTGTCCCAATGATTATTTTTTTCATTCACTGTTTCAAAAAACTGTTTCAGCAGGCAGGCTGCATCCCACAGGACACTATTGCTTGACAGTCAGAGCTTTCTCCTAGAACAGAAGTGATGCAGATTTGGGTCCACATTTCACTCCTGGCTCATGTTGCTCTCTTCACTTGGTTTCTAAGGATATCCCCTGGTAAGTGCTTAGCATGCTTAGAAGAGAGACCTTGGACTGAGGCACAGAAATGAGTGAGAAAGAAATTGGAGTATGTCAAGCAACTCTAGAGTAACTATGCATCTTTCTCTGAGCTGCTAATTCCTGCTTATATTGTTTGCAGGGAATGCAACTGCATTATTTTTATGTATTCTTCATATTATGAAAACTTTTGCCTTAAAAGTTTACAAACTCCTGGACATGTTAGTCACCATTAGAAGTTGAAGTTTATATCTTGCTTCTCCCTTCACTTGAGCTGGTGTAACTGAAGAGTAGTTTGATGGGAGGAGATCCAGAGCAAATGTACATCAGCATAGCACTACTGATTTTTAATGGAGGTTTATAGTAACTGCGGCTCTGCCTCAGTAGAGTTATACCAAAGTAAAGCATTACAATTCAGTTTTTGAAATCAAGACCGTAATTGACATCTAAAAGCTTAAAAATGGAGGCAAGTACCCAACAGCTGTGAGGTCTAGGGCTACTTAGCACAGGTATAGGAGGAGAATATTGCAGGAAGAATATAAAAGGATTGAGAGTTTATTAAAGCTTAGAAAGTCATTCACACTCTCTCCTTGGATTACTTGGACGTGTATTTTAATACTCTCTCCTTTCTAGTTTAAGTAACATCGAGGTCATGAACCAAAGTAGCAAAGGCAAGAAAGTTCACAGTTAATGGTGACATTGTCCTTAATGTGCCCTGAGCTGGAAAGGCGTCTTCATGACACAGCAGAGTGCTCTAAGGACACAGCAGCGACCTTAACTCATGTTTCGCCTCTGGCAGCATACAGCACAAGTGTAAAATAACTTAAATAACTTGGTTTTGGTTGAGAAGTAGGACCAGTGAGCAAATAGGCTGCTAGAGAGAGATCCAGTTTCTGACCCTCAGTTCTTTACTTAGTGGTGCTATCCCAGGTTTGCATTTGTGCAATAGTTTGGCCAGGGTTAAAGAATCTTGTGAAGGCTTGGTCTGCCATTCCTTGAGCTTACCAGTGAGAGTTTCCTATGGACTGCAGCGAGTACTGGGTTAGACCCAAAACTAATTAATTTTCCAGTAGCTTGTTCTAAAAGTTATTTTTAGTTTATCCTGACCTAGCTGCATTGTCATTTTGTTAAGAGCACTTTGATAAAGTAATTCAATCAAGTGTACTACTATACAACAGAATCCATACAGCAACATTTTGTGTAACAAGAGTTATCAGGTAGGAGCTAGCATTTCCATCTGATTCTGGATAACATCAAATGATCATGTTTCACGTGCTGTAACTAAACAGTTGCCAGGAATTATAAACCTTAATTCCCGCTTTTAGAGATTTGTGGTGTAAGGGCACATCTCTGTCTTGGAGAGTCCTGTTCCATTTTCCAAGCTCCTGCACCAGGAGGCTTGCAAAGCGGTCGCTGTCTGAAGTTTTTACCATGTGGCAAACAGCCATTTCTTTTCGCCACCTTCATTCTTGGAACTGGCTGCAGTTGACTAGAGATAGCATTTATTTTTTTCCACAGAACTTGGCCTGTTACTGATCCCAATATGGAAAGTCACAGAACAAGTTTTAAGGTGGAAAATTTGGCCGTACTCCTTTTACCAATTTGTTTAGGCCACAATTTTCAAATCATACTGCCTACATGTAGCTCTCTAACACATCTCCTTCAAATCCATCTCCAAGGATTTAAAGAGCAATTGGCCACGTGTTGATGTGGCCTTTCTGACAGGAGATACCACATGTCAAGGAGGGCACGAGTCCCTAATTCAGGGGCTCCGGTTCACGCTGTGGCACAAACATAGGCAATCTAAATTGGTGATTCCTGTTCGATCAGCAGTGGGAATACTAGAGCCTAAAGTTAAGCATCTGCTTGAAGATATGCATAATACCAAATTGGCACCTTAAATCTGCACTGAGGCCTCTTAACATAAAGCTGAGTGCCTTGGCAAGCTTATGTCCACATTAACAATAAATCCTGGTGACACGACCCCTTTAAGAAGAGCAGTAAGAGCTGAAGCCTCTTTAGTGGCAGCAATCTGCTTTGTTTTGTTTCAGCGCAGCCAGAATACTTGGAAAATCTTTCTATTTTATTCTGTGCTCTTTCTTATTATTAGAGTTTCTAAAAACAGTATGGTTCATTCAGTATTCTTTTAACTAGCTCATTACTTTATCTGGGTAGTAATTTTAGGAGCTATCCACTTGCCTAGGGAATTCTGTGCGTTTTGATTTTATTTTTATGCTGAAAGACTGCAGTCATTTGGCTGTTTATGTGAATGATTAAAGTCTTTAAAAGGCCTGATGGATTTTTTTTACTCCTTCGCTCCCATTACATTCCAGGTTTCTGCAAATGCAGACCAACGTGTCACTTTTTAAAAAATAAAGTCTAGCATTAAACAGTAAATAAATGAAACTCAACTGAACCTCTGTTATAATGACAAACTAACAAGCAAAGTAATTTCAGTGGTATAAATAAGGAATGACCAGGAAGTGAGGGAGGCTGTAAGAGAGTCCATTGCAGTAAGAGACAGGGTTTACTGACGCCTTTCAGCAGTGATTATTTTATAAAAAGCCTTACAAGCAAAGGCCCTAGTCATGAGCCTGCCTGTACCTCTGTATTCCTTATAACAGGAGAATCCCATAAGTGTCAGTGGGATCTGGTTCTTCTGAGTCCCTGTCGGACTGGAGAGGAATCCAGTCTCATGATTGACGTTGCTCATTAGTGGCGCCTTTTGACCTGGAGTGCTAAACCAGAATGGACTTCATGTGAAAGAACCATTTACACCAGTTACCCAGCTATGACATGGTCCTGGCAGGGGAGATAGCACGGGAAAGGGCCCCCCAGCTTGAAGCTGCACAGTGGGACAAGCACCACTTGCATGGGAGAAGGTGATATGGGAATTGGGAGAGCAGCAAGGTGAGATTTGAAGTGGGAGGCTTGGTGAAACAGATGATATTAAACTACCTTGCCTCTGAGATGAGGCAATATGATGTATTTATGATATGTGTATATAATATGTCACTTTACAGACCTTGTTAGTAAATTTTGGAGCATCAGAGTGTCTCCATTTAAGGCTCAGGGAGCAGAATTTTCTCTCTGTTGTCCCCTACCCTCCCAGGGGAGGATTAAAAAAAAAGGGAATAGAGAAAAAGATGCTTTGCACAAGGTTGAGAGTTAAGACTGTAACAAGTTTAATAAAAAACAACAGGGGAAAGGAAAAGGGAATTAACAAGGGACAAAGGATATTTAACTCTATACAAAACGCAATCCCAGTAGTCCCAAGT
Source organism: Mesitornis unicolor (assembly GCF_000695765.1). NCBI lineage: Eukaryota > Metazoa > Chordata > Aves > Mesitornithiformes > Mesitornithidae > Mesitornis > Mesitornis unicolor. The sequence continues at coordinate 16,426 of NW_010209736.1, read as the reverse complement.
GGAAGTGTCCAAGCAGTGCCTCGTGGCCGCTGTGACCGCTGTGACTCGTCTTCAAGGGACCGCAGTGGTGCCACGAGCAGATGGCGGTGGGTGCTGCCGAGCACGTGGAGGTAGGCCCAGTCGTCCCGAGATGCGACAGGAAGCAGCACAGGACACCAGGAAAAGCCCGCGAAAACTTTGGGCCTCCTTGGTTTTTTACAGACTGTGGCCAGCAAGGGGAGGGAACAGTACTGATCACTGACCCCTCAGGGTCCTACAAACACCACCTGTCCTTCCCTTTCAGGCTGTTAACCCTTAAATCATAACACAGAGTATAGGAAATATATGGGCACAGGCATCGGATATCACACTGAGGATGTAACACCAGGTGAGCAGGACACCTTAGGGATCATCATCTATATTTGAAGAATTGAGTGGACCTCATTCCACAGCACCAAGCCCTACACAAACGTATTCCAGGACAGAGAAATGTTTCTACTATACTGTATTTCATAACAAGCAGTTAGGATTGGTACACGGATTTCTTTAAAACGCTGTCTTCCTTGCAGAGTGGTATGACATGGTGTAAGACACAGGACCAGACCAGGAAAAGGAAATCCTGCTAAGGTGTGGCTCTGTCCAGGATTTCTATTCAAATAGGCTGAGATGAAGATGTGCTGATGCAAGAGTAGTCCCTGCTATCCCCACAAGAGCTCTTCCCTAGCCAATGTTAAACATTTCTACCAGTGTATTGACTGCTGACAAGTGGCACAAGATACTCTAACCTCTTTTCATTCCTTTCCTAATGATGAATTTTGACTGTGCTTACTTGTGTCTGTGTTGACAGAAGCTGGTGTAAATCAGAGTTTTAGCTGATCTTTCTTCATTCTGTATTTGGGTTTTAAATTATTATAAGCTTATGCCTATGAAAGCATCCTTGTTTCTATCGCCCTTGTTTGGATTCCAAGCTACATACCATGACTGAAATGTAAAGATATCATGTGGCTTACAGATGCTTTATGGAGATTTTTGAGGAACTGTGTTCTCCATAGCCTTTGAAACTGAGAGGCTGTATTTGAGTGTATATGGTGTTTGGGGACCGGAACAAAGAACAGGCAGAGTAAAAGCAGTTTCTCGTGAGCAAAATGGCTAGAAGTTTAAATCCATTTTAAAATGGCTGAAAGAGTCTCCTGAATTATTTCAGGCATTGCAGAGTAAATGATCATGTCTCAGTTGTACAGCCTACAACATGGTAAGAACAGAAATTGATCACCCAGTCCCAAGGCATCCTTGAGCAGGTTGATGCCATTAAGATTCAAATAAGCTTTTCTGTGTGCCACTGGGTGCCAGGAATCATGCAGTGCCAGCGAGAATGGTCCACAGAGGACTAGTGAATGCCCAACTTAAAGCCAATGTATCTTTGCATTTTGCTTTCCCCCAAAGCTAAATATTGTGTCATTCTCTTCTTTTTAGATGCTGATTGCCACCAAGCAACGGTCTCTGCTGCACACAGCAAGTGATCTGTCCTCTCAGGACACTTCTGAGTTCTCAGAAATGACCAGAGAGCTCTTGGGATCTTACTGGGACAGGCAAATAGACATCAGCGTTTTTAGAAAAATACATACGATCGGCTTTTTTCTTTGACTGATTCTTCATTGTGCTTTCAACAGAAAAAAAGATCTTTTTGTAACAAGTATCTGACAATGTAACTTGAGAAATGCTAATAGTGCTGAATAGTGCAGCTCATTGTACAGGAATATTTGTGCGTTATTGACCACTCTTCTCTGGAATGCTTCAGTTTGCTTTTGATTATATTTGCCACCCACATTGAATTTTTCCCTGTAGCAGGTGCAGTTGAGTATGAGAATTGAAACAGCAGCAATGCACTTCTTGAGGAAATGGCGAGTGACTATATAATTTACTCAGTAGTGTATTTCTACTTATAATTATTGCTAATTAAAAAACAGCACAAATTGCATGACAGCACCATGTAAGATGGGCATAGAGATAAAACATGAATACAATCCATATCTTGTAGGCTGGCAAATGAAGTGTAAAGCACTATTGTTTGTTTACTGACTGCCTGAGCATGTGATGAACGATTATCTCTGCCTCAAGAGGTAGCCCAAGGTTTCCAGCGGTATCAGTCTTCCTGTTTGTGATTCATTTGTGCAAACAGTGGAAAGCTGAGCATGTAACCATGAAGGCAATTACCTGATTACTTCTCTGCCCCTTAAAAACTGTGTTGTTTCTCCATCCCCTTTCAAAACTCAGGAATGCACTGGAATGAACCTGGGAGGGTGAGCCCCGCTTCAGCCTGAACACAGTGAGGCAGGTCCAGAGCCGCAGTTGTCCTTGTAAACCTCTCCACTGCAAATTGCTCCTTCTCAGCAGCAATATTTTTCTAATGAGCTCATGGGGAGCAGGAGGAGAAGCCGGATTCACCGCGGTGCATCTCGGGCTGCCGAGAGGTGGAAGCTGCATTTACATCCACATCAGGAGACTGTTGGATCGGGTTGTTTTTAGGGTGTGACATCCTTTTTCTGCTTCCTGTGTGGAGGTGTGAGGAAGCCACAGGGGGTGAGGCTTCACTCCAGCTCGCATCACAGCAGCAATGGCAGGTTGCACCGCCGAGAATAGTGATGTCCTGGGCATGCTCTAGGTTCTCCATACTGGCTCAGATAATGGCAAACTCAATAGGAAAGCTGATATGGGCAGCAAAAAATAAATAAAGAATTCAGATGTGAGCCTGATGGGTGTCTGTGTCCTCTTCCACCCCCAGGACAAGGTGAGAGTGGAGCAGCAGTGGGTCGGGGAGGAGCAAGTGCCTCGGGCAGCTCCTGTCATTTAATCCAGCTGCAAAACCACCGCACTGTGCTGATCCCCAGGGGTTCAGCTCACAGCACCTCGACTGGGCACCTGGGGAAGACCCTCTCTCTTTCTCCCTATACCATGCAGCACCCTAAAGAGTATTTCACCTCTGAAGTGCTGTAGCATGAGGTCTCTGCAAAACCACCTCAGCACCATGCACTGCACGGGAGCTGGGTCACAGCAGCACAAAATCCCTGGTTTTGCTGGGACATGCCAAGTAGCATTAGCGTTTTCCCACATGAAACAATTATGCTTAAGCATTGCTTTACCTTCACAGATGCTTCTTCCTGTCTGATTTTGATCTGTAATAATTTTTTCATTCTGCTTCTGGCCATCTGATTCCCCACAAAGCACTGCTTGTCTGCATCCAAGGTGGAAGAGTAAACTGAGCTCTGGGAAATAAACAAAGCTCCCAGTGAAATCACAGAAAGGTTAATCCGTTTAGTGGATTAACACGAAGGTGAAGCAATGGCTAGACAGTTGTTTGTAAATATTTACATAAATAAGATACCTGATAGTCCTGAACTCTCTGGACTACAAAGTTGTCCCTCTGGAAACAGGCAGTTGGTGCAGCCAGCTCACAGTGCTATGGACAAAATATGAACAAAAAATGCAAACAAATACAAATAATTATTTGACCATCCTAGCTTTCTTCTGGAACTTGGTTTGGGTGCTAAAATAATGTGTACTCCATTAACTTTTGTCCTGAATGCTTCTAGTTGGCCCAGTCTTTGCTTGTGTAGCCAGGTGCCTGCAGGAGCATCACTGCAGCCTGAGGAGGATGGAAGAGGTTTATTTCCATGGACCTCTTAGCACTGATCTCCCAGGAGACTGATTCTCGCTATCCACACGTCATCTCCTTCCTTTCTTTCTCCAGCTCATACACTGTTGTTCAGCCTTTATCAAAACTGAAAAAAAAAAGATTAATTATTCTCCAGGAGAGAGGGATCTCTTGTGGGACTACTTTATTTTTTTATTTTTTAAAATTATTACTCTCAACCTAACAGCATCATTACATTGCTACCAGAGTGGAAATGTATACAGCACAGGCTGCAGCCTTAGCTATCTGATCTTATATAGCACAGTCTATCCGTGTACCAATTTGTTACATGTCCAAAGCCTTGTGAAAGTATCCCCACGTGTAGAATTACATTTGTGTCATATTTATTTAATGATAGATTTGCTAATACAGCACCTGCTAAACAGAATTGCAGACTACGTTGAAATCAATCACTGTATGCAGACTGCTTCTGGCAAATGGGATAGGATATCTGCCCAGCTTATTTCTAGTCAGTTTAGTTTTAACTATGCATATCTGTGTGTGTCAGTCATCTTTTTTAACATAGCTAATAATCTTGACTGTAAGACTTTTTGGGACACGTATTAAAGGTTTCTCTGTTTCTACTGTGTTTAACTAAATGAAAACTGATGCCTTCCCTAGAGTTGGAGTCAAACTGCTGGGAAGTCAGTGGGTGTCAGAAGTCAGGGCTCTCCACATAGTTAAGGAGAAAATTCAGTTTCCAGCTAGAGCTCTAGCTAAAGCTAGAGTTTCTTCTAACTCTTTGTGCATGTGTCTTTGGAGATGCATTGAGAGGTTTGAGCTTGAAAAGGGCATGTTTGGATTACTACTTTCTGGCGAGGCCTTTCTGGGATGCTTGTGGCTGCCATGAAGTATTGTGGGCTCTGAGCTGCTGTCAGACCTGGACGCGTTCTGCTCACCCTCTGCATCAGATGTGCCTTTGGGCACGTGCCTAAGAGAGGGAAAATCACTTTCCTCAGTGGTTTGTTCACCTAAATCAGCCCCTGAGGAGGGATTCATGTCTGGGAACCAAGGGCTTCATTCTCATCCCATTTACATCCCTGGTGTAACCTAGACCTCTTCCTGGATCACTACCATTCCTAAATACCTCTAAAACACATAGATAAACATTTGTCTCTATAAACTTCAACAGACTTTCCTTGCTTTGGAAAACCATTCTATTTAATTTGTGTTTTTAATACTCCCTAGGAAGCTGGAAGTACTTGAGCTATAAAAGGAGCTTTGTGCACTTGTTGCAGTTGACTTGATTTCCATCTGGAAAAATATATTAATCATCAGCTGCAGGAGTATGTCTTGAATGGTTCTGATTAAAGTGTCCCCCAGAAAGATGTTCTAGAAGTTGAGGTAGCCAAAAGAAATCTAGTATTTTTAAGACACTGGTATGAATTATAACATAAATAATATGGTATAGTAAATAAATACAACATTAATGAGAATTGATTAATTAATTCAGTAAATAAATTAATGATTCCATGTACTATCAAAGACTGACATGGGGCTAATTCTGGCCATCACAAGAGAGAGAGTCAGAATCCTTCCATGATTAATATTAATGTCTTTTCTTCACAGTTCTCAATGAAAAATAAAGTGGGTATAAAGCCCCACAGCGTTTCTTCAGCTTTAGAGGTAACTTTCATATTGGCGTTACAGGCCCCTGCTGTCATAAATCAAACAACATGATACATCGGTTCCATTCTGTACACGTGTCTTGCTTTTTGGTTAAAAAACTGTTTTTCAGACCTGCCAAGACAGAAAGCTTTACCTACTAAAATACTGGAGAGCTTTTCTGCAGCAGGGGATACAAGCAGAAAACTGTTGCTCAGCTGTATGCCATCCTTGTCACTATAAAGGGCACTGGCAACTGAAAAATATCTGACAAATTGACAGCTTGACAGGGATGTGAGATAGTGAATTAATCCACCTTGGCAGAAGGCTGTTGGTGAATATTTAAATAGCTTAATAGTCAACATTAGAACCCTGTAACCAAATACAGGCTGGAAACAGAAGAGGACAGGTAAATCTGATATCTAAATTATACTCTTAATTGTGTGCTTCAGTCTCAGAATTAAAATCAGATTCTCAAATCTGAAATAAAAGTTAATAATCTTTCCTGACAGATTTTTTTCTGTGCAACAGCCTTTTCTGTTAAAAGAAGGATTTTTTTTTTAATTTATGTGTGCCTTTACATAGGCAAATCCCCAGTTCCTTATTCACTTCAAAGATATGTGCATTCAAATAGAAAGATAGATAAGGTCAAGAAAGGGTTTATTTATTCTTAATAGATTTTCCTATCTGGATCGGTTTTGATAAATTTTGAACATGTCCTTGAGTCCCTCAGTTCCTCTGGTCTTTCTCTCAAGATGTCATGAGAAATGTCTGCTGGTCTGACCACGTATGACAGACAGACAGGAACACATCTCTTTGGGGTGGTTTTACAGCCAAGATTTGCATTCCTCGGGGTTGCATCAATCCAGCACCAGAGCTGAAGTGAGAAGAAGTGAAAAAGGAACATAAGGAAGCTTAGCAATTGTAGATGATCTCACCTCAGCTGCTAACTGCTGTACTTTCTGGGTCAACTGCAGTGTCTTCTTGGCACCATGCAGAAGGGCTCACTCAGCTGGCACCACGTACATTACCTTGCAGAGTATCATTAAAAACGTCCAAGTTGGACAATGCACTTTGTCTATATCACTTTCAGGTGGCATTTCTCCAAAGAGCTAAGGCAGTTCAATAACAATTGTTTTAGCCATCTGTGTGCTCTGTAATGAATTTCTTGACTAACCCAGAATCCTGTTTATTTGAAGAAAGGCTCCAGGGTAGCCATGCAAGTCGGATGCACTGAAAACTATCTGTTTTCTAAGGACAGCTCCAATCCAGGTTAATAATAAGAGCTAGTGCTGGTCAAATCCATTTTCACTGTGAAAATGGAAGAATAGTTCTCATGGGAATCTGTTCTGGGTCCAATACTAAACAGTGTTTTCATTAAGCATTCAGATTAGGGAATACTGTGTAGTTATATTTGCAGATGATACCCAGCTTTGAAGAAGAATTCACAATAATCGTGGTAAACTAGATAAATAATCTGAGTGGTGCTAAAAAAATTACCAATGAAAAAATAGGAATTCCTGAAGAATAATAAGTTGCAGGATTATTAGATATAAAGTGACTGATTTGCATGCAGGAAAAAAAGTTAAAAAAAAAAGGTCATAGCAGGGCATACATACATTGACCAGTAGTCAACAGTGTAATAGATAAGGGGGGAAAAAACCACCATATCTTGTTATGGGTTACAAAAATGTATGCAATAGAAGTGAAATTCTTTTTCCACTCTGTGCAGCACAGATAAGGCCTCAGTTAAATTACTGGCTCTGTTTGGTACTTGAGGTTAATTTGGAAAGGAGGTGGCCAACAGGTTAAAGTCCAGATGAGAGCAACAAAAATAACCACTGATTTTACAGGCAAAACTTGAGTAAACTGAGGGTTCTTCATGTTAAGGAAGAAGGACTATTTTCAGATAATACAAAGCTATTGTTACCTCTTGTTCCTTATATTTGAGCCAGGATAAGAAGTCAAAAAAAACCCCAAAACTTTCTGGTGAAGAAGATCTCGGTTACAGGGTAAAAAAGCTAAACACTTTGGGGTGAAGTTGTGGGGCGAAATGTTGAGCCTTTGTCACTGATTTTTAGGAGCAGCCAGATGACCAGGATTGGCTGGTGCAGCAGGCCTTGCCTTGGGCAGGAGTGTGGGGCTTGAAAGCCGCTGCCCATCTTATTTTCTAGAAAACTGTTGCTTACCTCCCAGCTGATGTCAGTGACATTGAAACAGCTGAATATCTTTTTGTGGAATGATCGCAAAATGAACAGAATGAGTGAAAAAGAGAATTACTTACAAAACATGAAATGCTATGGTTTTGTTTGCTGTTGCTCATCATCGAGTCACATGCTTGAGTACTATATGCAGAGCCGCCTTACATTTCAGCACGGGATTGTAGAACCTGCCACGAAATCCGTAAATATCAAGTGGCTAGTAAATTCATTATTCAAAGAGCTTTGCTGTTAACTGTATCCTCATATTAAATTTGAAGACTTCACGTCATTAATACAAGTAATCACATCACCTGATCCATCACTATTGTTGTGATGCTGTAAGTCCCACTTGTGATAGCAGCGTGATTTGTGTGGCAGTGCAGTATCTGTAATTAAACCAATCGATAGAACTGGAAAAGAAGATACCTGAGCTCTTATTTCCATTGCCAGACACTAAGTTTTTGACTGCTTGTGTTCTTTTAGACTCTGACCAGGTAATATTATATATCATGTCACCAAGGGTTAGTTATGCAAGGCAAAAGAGTACTTAGTTAATCTGCATGGCTTCCACAGAAAGAATTACTATAAATATATGTTTCAATTTGTAAATACATTTACAGTGATTGTGTTGGGTTTCTTCCATGTATATATTAGCAAACACATTCATGGCCAAGCATGATAGCCAAAAGAAAAAATTCAAAAAAATTTGCAGAATATTTGCTGGACCCACCAATTTATAGATCTGTGTATTCTCTGCTTAAGAATGATTTCTGTTTCAGCAAGCAAGAAACAGAAGGAGTAACATGTCAAATGTCAAACAGCTCATTTTTTTCAGTACTTCCAAAGAATAACTTCAGTAACATATACAGAGTAGGGATAAGTCTCCAGCGGCCTAGCACTGTGCTCACTCAAGTCAATGAAAACCCTGCTATTTATTTCAACTGGAGGATCCTACAGCCATTTTAGCAATTAGGTTCATGTAATGGATTAATTACATAAAATTATAAGCAACTTGTAGACAAATACAAAGGAAATTAAATTAACTGGATAAATTATATGCTGTGAACCACTCAGCTGTAATATTTATCTTTTGCTATTGTGCACCCTTAGAAATACTTCAAATAAAATACACAGGTTAATAAAAGGGGCTTTTCATAAAAATTTAGAATAATAATCATCATAAGATTATTTAATTGATATGTGGATTATTTTATAAAGTTTTTGGTGAATTTTAGGAAGCTGGCACATTCCAAAACATCTCCTGGAAATATACCACAAAACACAATCACTAGTGCTCTCTCCCTGCTTTTTTCTGAGTCCAGAGTTAAAATCTGTAGAGGATCCTGTCCCTCCTGGCCATTTTTCATTGAGCCAGTGAAAGAATTTCTTATTACACCAGTGGCACAAATCCTAAGGTAAAATCAGAAACAGGATCAAGATGCCCACAGAGAACTTAGTGCTCCAAAGCTACAATTGATTTATTACCAACTTGTCTGTTTATAGCTATCTTTGATATCTTCTGGCTACTTTGAATTATGCATTATTGACATACCCTCAGCCGGACTCTGATATTAATAAAACATTGAAAACTGTAATAGATATTCAACTAAGGACAGAGTAAAACATGTATAAAGACCTCTAGATTTCATCCAATAGGTGCTTCAACAGGGTGAAGCTTAACATCTTAAAGGATTGGTCACCAGTGCAGCAATAGCATCAGTAAAGTACCCAAACATACAGCACCATAAGGAAGCTGGCAGAAGGCTAAAACCAGATCTCTCATTCCGTTAGAACCATTATAAACTAAAAATTTATGCTTTCAAAAAAAGATAGGAGATTGGGAAAGGAAAATAAAAATATGCAGGGAAATGACAAAATATGGGAGATTTATAGATTTAGAGCTCCAGCAGGCCTAGATGGAGAAAGTGAAACAGCAGAAAAGAGATTAGGATTAGGATTGCTTATGCACTTATATAACGTTTGTTCTAAATTTGATTACAGTACTCAGTAAAATGAGAACTCGGTATTCATCAGGCGCAGCAAAAAACTTCACGTGTCAGCATCATCATTTACACTTGCAAAAATAATTAGGAATCATTTGTAAAATGGCTTAATTATGTTAATCAGCCAATGTTTTCCTGCACTTTGAAGACATAAAGCATTGTAGGAACTTCAGACAGAGCAGCTATGTGTTTCTTTGTCTCATATGGCTGCAGGAACATCGTCTATCATGTTCACAGCTATTTTTTTATTGTTTTGTCTGCAGAGATCACAGAGATCATCCTTGCATGATAGAATATTGCATGCTACTTCTAGAATAGTAGGCCACAAATGGATTTTTAAAAATAAATAAATACACATCTTTCTACACACTCAAATTTTGAGTATCCAGCTTCAGATTTGTAAAGCTTGAGTTTAAGAAGTGCTAAACACTTCCTGTGATTTGATTTGTTACTGTAGTTAGTTTTGAAGTTTGACTCTGAAATTATTGACAGGTTTTTGAAACTCTAAGCCTGTGACTTTTATTGAAGCTCAGCCAGAAGTGAAATGCAGAGGTGTTGTGGTATCAGTAGTACCATGATTTGTCATCAGACTACACATATACTCTTGCTATATGAAACACAGCTTGTGCTAAAAAATATCTTTTAATTATCTTCATCCTAAAAGCCAGTAAAGTCTCATTCCCCTAGAGTAGTATATATAATCCCACTTTACTATGTTTACCCCAAAACAGAGGAGGGAAAAATCCAAACCAAACCCCTTTCTGTGATTGCTATTCAAAACTGTCAGTGTACATCGATGCTCACCTACACTAAACTAGAAGGTGCTGTGTGTAGGGGTGAGGAAGGCATGGTCCGGGTCCGGATCAACAGGTCCACAGCTGGGCAGAGCTGGAGATTAGCATCCCATGGTGTCACTGGGGCAGGATTAGCAGCTCCAGGCTGCTGAAATGGAGTGCCCAGGCCCTTGGACAGGATGGGAGCAGGGCCTAGGTGAGGCTGCTGAGGTCCACAAAAGACCATTAGCACGGCATTGCTCGTGGACACATGTAGACTTCTTGGGAGATGTCCCTGGAGATATGGAGCATGCTATTAGCACACAAGGCAGCACTTGGTTTAGATAGGAAGGATGGCAGTGGTTAAGAGACTCAAGATACTCAATCTGATATGCAGATAGGTCCCATACCAAATACCAGCTAGAGATGTGATTAATTTACAATTTCTGAAGTGCCAAAAACTTTACTATAAACACTGTATGGAAGGAAGAAATGTTTTTGCCAGCTTATTCTGTTTGGCAACTGCTTTTGCTAAACCTTTTTGAGGCATAAAATGCATCTCTGTTAGAAAAAATTGCTTTTACAGCTGTACTAATGAACAGCTTCAACAGCGTTGAGTAAGTGCAAGCTAGAGATTTTGTCTTGATCTGTGAGACCTTCTCACACCCGCTGATTTATTTGAAACCTGTGTTGATAGCCAACATTGGCAAAGCTCTTTTATTTTGTCCTTTACAGCCCAAGCTGGCTGTATCAGTTTTTGATGAGGCACTTAAATTTCCTTTACCTCTCCAAGGTGTCTGCCTTGCCCCTCCAAGCTGTCTCTGCTTTGTTTGCTGAGGCATTTGCCTAACCCAGACACACTGGAGCCCTGTGCTTTGTCATGGACACGCCTGAGCAAGGGAGAAACCATTGCTCTTTAAGACACCTGTACAAAGCAGGTACAGACTTAGAGCCATCCACCAGTTTAATGTCTCACACACCTGAGAAAGGGACAAACTCACTGATACTGGGTAATATCCTGTGACTGACCATTGATGCACATGCTGAAAAGGTGGGTAGTTGATGGAGAGTGCTGAATTACGGCACTCCTAAATTGTTTTGTCTTTATCCTTGGATGAGCTGAGAGAAGGGAAGATCCATAGGCCCCCAAGTCAGGTTTTCAGTATTCAAGTTGGCTACAGCACAGTGAAGAGCACCGCAAGGAACACCTTGAGCAATATCTACTTTGTCATTTGAGTACAGGATAGGGACATCTAAGCTAGCGCTACATGAACTAGCTCAAATACTAGCAAAGTTGAGCACTGGAAACATAAAAGAAATACAGTATTGATATTAGTTAGTTACATTTAGTTATGACAAGCTTACTCCATATCTAAATCTTGCTGAGATTTAGTAAGAAAGCCTTTTTCTGCTTATTTCACTTTCAAAGTCTGAATCAGAAGGTGCTGTCAGAACACCTCTATCAAATTAAGTAGTTTGTCCTCCAGGAAACAGAGGTTCATCCTCTACGTTGGATGTTGGAAATCCTACCTCCCACTACCTGGAGAACGTCCCATATAGTAATGCTACACTACTGCAAAATAAGCAGTTAAACCACTAGAGAGTGCATACAGCCATGACCAGAATTACTGTGTTCCTTTCCCACAAAGATCTCAGACTGCTTTCCGAAGTAATGTACCTGGGTGTGTAAGTGTTTGTATTACTGTCGTCACGGTAGTGTCCCAGGAAACTGGTGTCAAGAGACCTAGGCACCAGTCCCTGTGCTTATGCATTTTTTATTTTAAGTATTCAATCTTTCGTTATTCATGTGGTGGTTTTAACTGAGATGCTACAAAGTAGGAAAAAACCCTTCCCTGTAGAATATACTATGAGATGAGTGTTTATTAAGAAATCCCAACATTGAGATGCATCCTTTTCTGCCTTTTACAAGGGCTAACCATGAGGTGATGTATGAACGTGTCCAACAATTACTAGAGCGTATAAATTACAAAAGTAAATGGTTATAACAGGGCAAGTATCAGAATGAAATAGTTGGAAAAGTATATTTTTATAAATAGTTAAATAATGTCTGGAGAAAAAAATCACACTTTATAAGGATATCCATGTTTATATGAATGATGTCACTGTCCATGATACAATAGCAATTATCTGACTAATCTTAATGCATTTCCTCACAAAAACCCTGTTTTGCAAGATTATGAGCCCTCCAGTTTCCATCGAGACAAGGTCATTGGAGATGTTCCAAACCTTATGAGCCTTGGGTTCAAACTTTAGCTCTTCCTTTAAAAAAAAAAAAAAAAGTAGGACATGAACAACCAGAGTTTTATTCCTCATCCTGGTCAAACTCAGCCTCATGAAGATAAGGGATGGCTTTTAAATATTTCCTATTTCCTCTAATCTTGGACTGCTTCCCTAGGGAAAAAAAAACAGCTCTAGAGAAAGCCATAGGCCAACCATTATGGCTTACTGGTAACACATAATTTAAAAGTTAATAGTGAGGCTAAAAGGGAGGATGAAGCTTGCTGTTATCCTGGGGCCTTGCAAACTAGGTAGCACTGACTCGAAACTCCCTGACTTGCTTTTATGAGGCCAGGGTTTTCTGCATGGCCAGGAGATTGTGTAAGTACGGAGCATCTTTTTGTGGAGTGTGGTGCAGTGCAAAGTCCTCCGTGTGCATGCAGGGGACTTGATAGGTTTGACTTACTGCACACTGCATGGAGCTCCTGACCTGATGCTCTGGGATCCATCTCTGCTGAGCTTCATGTGTTGGGTAGAAGTTGAAGCTCTACATTGTAAACAAAGCTTTGAAGTGAAAACAAAAAAACCAACCCAGTAACAGAAAGGCGAGGTTTTACTGCAGGATCAAGGTTTTAGTAAATGAGAGAAGAGGTAAGAAGAAATAATAAATAATGCACTATTGTGTAGATCCAGTAAGTGTCTTGGAAATGCCACCTTGTGCATCCTATAATTTAATCTGATCTTATTTCTTGCAGGGCAAAAAAAGGAATAACAAACTACACACAAGGTTTTCCTTTAAAAAAGCCTTGGTTCATTTTCTAACTCTTTTACTTCTTCCCTAAAGATGGGTTGCTCTAGGCAAGAATCCACATATGTGTTTAGATGAAGGGCCTTGTGACTGAAAATCAGGCACTGATTATCTATATATAATTGGTGCTTCAGCCAGTAATTGAAAGCCTTGAAGAAACTCTGTGTCTCTCAGGCAGTTCTTTCCCTCTATGGATTAGAAATGAAACAGGCGTTTTTATAGTTAGTGTATATTTTTAATTAACACCGTAGTTACCTAAATAATGCCTAGATTAAAATACTAATTTAAAGAAGTGACAAAAGACTTAATTAAAAACAAAATCATGAGTGAATTTTCTACCAAGGAATTGGTGTACTGTAAGGAGCTATCACTGGCTCTTTGCTACACAAACCTACATCCCTGCTCCGCTCCTATTACGCTTTGCTGTTTTTCTCTTTGGCCCCAAAGGACGCTGGTGCTCACCAGCTGCAATGCAAGACCTGGGCTCCCTCTCTGCCATGCACCTGAGTGCTCCAGAGCACGCCAGCCCTGTTTGCTATCGCATGCATCGCTTGCACTGTGGCTGCAACCTGGGACATGGCTGGTGTGCCCAAGGACATGGAGAGGGTTCAGCTACCGAGCATTCTGAAGTTTTCAAAGGCAGGACTGCTGGAGGCAGCTCACCCTCTGGCATCAGTGCCACACTTGCATCTCATCTCATCATATACTAGGTGTGGCCACACAGCATGCCAACACTGCTGCTGAAGAATGGTCCCCAAACACCTTTCAAGAATTACACAAATGCATGAATGCCTCACAAATGAACAAGCCCAGAGAGTAAAATCAGCAGCCCCAGTGTCAATTTGATGCTTGCATGTTCAGGCAATGATTCTGCGGTTACCAATGTTTAATTTTTGAACCTAAAAGTAGCACCATTGATTACATAAGACTTACTCATGCACGTATAATTAAAAGCTTGCTGGACCTAACATTTAAGTGTGTGCTTTGATGTTTGCGTATGTATTTTTATATCAGACAACATTTGTGTCCTCATCTTGCTAAACAAACATCTGAAATCATTGCTTTCATAGATAGTTCACTGGAAAGCTTGGAGTCTCATCAAGAAAGCCTAGGGAATGGGTTAAACCTAATCTTCGTATCAGAAGGTGACTCTTGTCTTCAGCAGTTGCTTTTTTTCCCTGTATAAGCCAGCTGTGTGAATTCAGGTGAGACTTCAGAGCAACATTTTCAAGTGAGACCTCTGAGATGGGAGTCTTCATTCTTAATACAGTTGACCTTTGATTTTCAGAAGTGCTAGTGTTATTGGCTAATCAATATCTGGCTTGGCTGCTCCGCTTCAATTTTTCTCTTCTGAAAACTATTTACCTCTCAGGGGTGAGAAGAAATTTCATAAATGTCAGTGTGGACTTCTGAACAGTTTACAAGGTACAAGATTTTACGAGCCAGAACGCCAGGCAAGGCTATTATTCTGGAAGAATTTTGCTGTATATTGGAAAAGGAATGGGGTCAGAGCCTTCTGCCACACACAGCACAATCATTTCATCCTATCTACATACTTTCATCCACTAAAATATGTACTTTTAAAAGTGAAAAAATATAAACTGCAGGGTTCAAATAACTTGTAAATTGCTTTCAAGTTTTGTCTGGTGAAATAGCATGGTTACAGCAACGTGGAACAGGAAGCGCAGAATAGCTTTATGTAACACAACTGCAAGCCGTGGAAATAGCAGCTTACAAAAAGTGCAACTCATATTTTAATTTGGCAGGAACACAGCAACACATATACTGGCACTTCAGAGAAATGGCATACGATTTTTGGCATGTAGTGGTCAGGACCCTGCTCTACATCTGATGATAAAGGAGGAGCACAAGAATACTGGGTGTATCAGCTAAGCTTCTGGCTTAAAGCCACTCTCCAGGCAACGTGCCATAGCCATGAAATCACTCTGTTATTTTAGACTTCACATTAGATCAATAGGGTAGTGCAAGCTGTTTGGAACTCACCGTTGATGTATTTTAATGTTTTGAAACAATGCCTAGCATTTAATACAGAATTTTGCTAACATTAGCTTTCCTAAGTGCCTGATTAAAATAGTCTTATTCCCCACTGTTTTAAAGTCATTTTTCTAATTAAATGCAGATGCTTAAACCATCAGCATTCACCACAGGATTCAGTTGTTCAGACATTATATCATCTATCATCTTTAATGCTGAATTATGCCCTGAATTTCTAACTGAACTCTAAAACTACATCAACTCTATGGCAGATACAATGATGATTTGTTGCTGTATCTCATAATTATCTGCAAACACATGGAAACAGCACATCTTCACATTCAAAAAGACTTTAAAGTCAGTGTCTAAGCTGTCATTGACTTCACTGACAAAAGTATTTGATTGCAAATACGCAGGTATTTACTGCTTAAAATAATCTGCTTTGGTTCTTAGCCACACAGGCCCAGAAGCTGCAGACTCATATGGGTGTTACGTTAAGTGTTTGAAGCTGAAGACCGTTTTGTTTTCCTAAGTAGTAGCTGTTTTCAGAGCAAAATGGAAGATTTCAAAGAGATCACTGCCAAGGCATCAGCACATTTCAACACCCGATTTTAATCAAACAGCAGTTTAGCACAGTACTGGCAGTAGCAGGGAAAAAGAAAGGTGCTGGATCTTCCCAGCACATGTACCTGTGAATTGGGATACCTGCACGCCTTTTAAGTTTAAATCAGTGGTTATCAGGCCTCTTTTCAAAGTCCTTATTCCAACACGTGCACGTTTTCTTTACAAGAAAACAAAGATAAAAATATTGAAGTTAAGTAGCTTCATTTCACTAGAAAAGGGCAGTCTCAGAGATGCCGAGGCCCTGACTGAGGTGCCCAGAGGCCCCACAGGCTGCGACTGGAGCTCATGTATGAGGGGGGGGGGAGGAGTTTTTCCAGGCTACTTCTACCCAAGCCCCTGTAGGAGGCTGCTGGGCCTCGGATCACCCCCGGCACCTCGGGGCAGTGAAGAAACCAAGACCTGCGTTCCACTCCTCGCAGACACGTCCCGGAACGGGCCGGGCGCTGTCCCCAGGCGCTGCCCCCATCCCCTACCCCATCCCCTCACCTTCTCCCCCATCGCTCATCACC
>NW_010209735.1:63376-86167 GCF_000695765.1 Mesitornis unicolor | reverse complement strand
TCAACACTCCCTCCCAACTTAGTGTCATCTAAGCAAGAATAATTATTTGAGCAGCAAATCAGAATTTGTGAAGCTTGTTGCAATATTGAAACTTAGGGCTCTAGCCCTGCAAGCACTTCATCATGTATGTAATATTCTTTCTTTATGGAATCTCACTTGCTGGACTACATGCAGGAAGGAAATTGCATCTCTGCCTAAATGGAGGCAGTGATGATGTTTTATCTTTACTTGTTGTTTGACCTCTTCTTCAGTTTGTCATTGTTATTCAACAGAAATTGATTTATAAAAGGCAACATTGGAAATGGTAAAAGAAATTTGTGCTGATTTTTTTCCTTTTTTTTAGAAATCATGGTTTCCAATGATAGCCATTGGAAGGTATTTTGCCATGCATAAGATGAGTTTCAGTTGCCTGCTTTTGATGAAGTATCCTAGTCTAATAGCTATTCTAGTAACCAAAAAGTAAATTGGGAGTCTCTGCCAGAAAAATATTGTTGGAAATGCTGTATGTAAAACTTGCCAGAAATAAAGTGCACACTTCAGAACTGAACTGTGCCTTTTTTTAATTGCTTTTTTGATGTTGTTGCATTATATGTGTTTATGTCATTCTAAAGAAGATGAAAGCATCTGAACATTGTCAAAATATATTTAGGATCATGCATGGGTATTACCTACTAGCATTACAGAAAAATTAAGATAGACTTTCATTCAGCTTATCAAAGGTAAGAATGTTTTAGTGATATTTAAAGAGATTATTCTGCAGTGTCTGAAGGGAAATACTGGAAGCCGAATTGGATGAAAAAGCTAAACACAGACTGAATAGAAGCCACTGGAAAACAATTGTGTTTAATAGCAGCATTAACTGAAAGATGGAGCCAAGGCATGTCTGGGATTTTTAGTGATAGTGTCCTCCATCCCTTGTGGAAGCATAGAACTAAAGCTGGACTGTCCTGAATATTGTACATTCTGTACCAAACTGATTTCAGGGTACTTTGATGTACATTATTCCTTTATATTCTGGTAATAGAATCCAGTTAAAACATACTAACAAATCCAAACTTCTGTTTCAAAACTTTGTGAAGCTTTGATTTTGCTCTTCAGTCCTCAGGTTTAGTAATTCTTGGTGCACGGGTTCCTGTCGAAGAGATGGCAGATTATTTGAGGAAAACATACTTCTTTTTCCACTATTAATGAATAGTGGAATAGGAGTAGGAAATATTGATGAATTTTTTTTACAAGTAACCTGTTGCTATTTCTCTGATTATACTCAAACATCAAGGCTTATGAAAAGTCCTGAATTTACTCTTTTTGTAGAAAATACTGCTTTTTGTCACCTAACACTGCTAGCAATGTAACAATTCTTATCTCAGTTTATGTAATTCTTTCAAGCTGAAACATCTATTGCAAAAGAGGAAATAGAGTCTGGTTTTTCAGCTGCCAGCAAAGCAATAGAAGAAATGATGGACTAGGGGAGAAGAAGCAGATGGGCCTTTAAATAATTGTTTGGTTTAATTGATATGGACACTATAGAAGTCACTAAGTGTCTATATAAATTGCTAAAAAAAAAAAGTAATGTCCTTTATCAGTAATTAGGGAAATAAAAGAAGGATGTTTTACAAGATCTGTAGAAATATCACTATAGGCTCTTCTGTTTGCTTACTGCAATTCAGTGAAAATTCCCGCAGGCTAAGACAGTGCTACAATACAGAAATATTAGATTTTATGCTCTTTCATAGCCAAGGTGTTCCAGAATGCTCTGCAGAGAAGAGTAGAAAAGGGAATATGACAGGGCAAAACATGCAAAACAGCAATTCCTTCTTAAACTTGTATATGTAAATGAGAACTTTAATTAAAAAGTAAACACTGGCCTCAAAGTCAGTTGGAAGTTGAGGAAGTCAACTTAATGCACTTAAAAGTATGCCACTTGGGCACTTTCTCTTTAACCTTTCCTTTCTGCTTATGATCACATCTAGCTAGTTCTTATTGTAGGTGCCAAATAGCGACAGCTTTTTTTCTGTTAACATGCTTCGTTAAAGGACTGCTACTGAGTAAAAGCTGTTTGCTTCTAGTTACCCTAATAACTACCAGTTCTGTTCAGTTCTATATATTTAGCTGAAGTGTATCAGTTGTTCCAGTTTCACAGCTGATACAAGTTCCAGCAATTTTCCCCAATTCAGTGTGACAAACTGGCAAGTTCAAGAATGATATTTTCTGCCTGAAGCATGTGTGCTTTCAAATAATCACAGCCTCTTCCTACTGTGTATAATACAAAACTTCAGTTAAAGGAGTTACGCACAGTATGGTGGAAATTTCTTCACAGTAGAACATTAATTTGTCTTAAGAGCTCACTGAATTTTGTGAATTTGCAATTAAGTGAACAATTATAACTTTAAAAAAAACAAAACAAAACAAAGCAAAAACTAAATAGATCTTGCAGTGAGTTACTCTTACTTTGTTATTTTGATAATGGTGCCCTTAGTTGTCATTGGCTTTTGCTGTAGAACCTGGAGGAAAGAGAGATGCTCCTTCACCTTTGTCAAATTACTTGGGAGGGGTTTAAACAGTGATATCTCTTTTTAGAGTGAGGGCAAAAAGAAAACCCAGTAGGCTTCAATTGTCTCTTTTGAGGTCATTAATGTTACAGTATTTTTAATTAATTAAATATGTGTTTAAGAGAGGAATTTCAGACAGCTCTGTGCTTTTAATGCATCTGTACAATAGGAGGCTCATCTGTGCTCATCTGATGTGCATTTTTTCTAGCAAGTGTCCATGTAACCACCCTATGATATGAGGCCTACATAAATGAGATTTCTTTGCACAAGAAAATAGGTCTGGGTTCTGCACCAAGAAGTTCAGCAATGTCTGAAGGGAAGGACTTGAATCTTTCAAAAGTGGTTGTATGTTGTGTTTTTTGATCGTGTCCGCTAGCTAACGGTGTTACTATATATTCCGTTGCATGGCCTGACAAAACTTTGGCATTTTTCCAATGCTGTATTTTGCCGAATCTTTGCTGGGAAGAAGAGTGCATTCATACAGTTACATTACTAAAAAGGAGCAAGGCTCATGGCTAAAAATTTGGTCATAGAAATTGCAAACTACATATTTAGCATTACAAAATATTTCAGGCAGCCAAATTTACTGTGTATTACTTGTAATTACAGTATATTAATAGTGGTATAAACGTGATTATTTTCCCTCCCCCCCAGAGTATTCAATTCCTATTAAAATTACCATTATGCCATCGTCTTTTGTATTACTAGAAGACTTTTGATTCAAGATATTATAGAAATGGATTTCACCATAGCATTTAAATTTATCTGTAACAACAGATGTTGCAGAGAGAGCTCTTGAATGAAATTAGGAGAGGGGTTACAGTGATTTTGTAATCCTGCTACAACTTATGTTGTTCGTTCTCTGTGGCCTTGGGGTCTTTTGATGGCACTCTTGTCTCTTGTACCTATTTTAAGCATGGAGTGGAAATTAATACTGTGAAAGTAAGTAATTTGAAATACTCTGTGAACAGAAGTTTCCCTTTTATGCTTGTTTTAGAAGTAGATGCCATGAAAAGATAGAAAAGTGAAATTATTTATAGTAACTATCAGTAGACATAATCTTGAGCAAGATTTGTTTCCTGGAATTAATACTCCATTAATTATCTTCAGTTTTCAGATTTAACACACTCCCAAGAAAATAATGTAATGCTTGTAGCTTCTTTGTTCAGAGGTGTAATAGTGATGCTAGCATTGATGCATGCTTTAAAATTAACCTTTTTGGAAATTGCCTTTCGTTCTAACATCTCACTGTATCTTGTACAAAAAAAAATACCTCTGCTACTGAATAAAACCAGTCCTGTTTAGATCTGCATATATGTATGGAATTTCGCTGTGGTGTTGTACAAAGTTACTGACTGATAGGTTGGTATGTAGCGATAGCACCACCCTCAACGGCTCCTTCAGCTTTAGTTGTGACTAGAAACAATGTTTTGAGACTATATGATTTTCTACCAAAGCTCATGGAGCCCAAATAGTTGTGAAGTTGTACGATTTATCTGAATACTCGTTCTCAAAATAAGAAACAACAGAAACTGTTTCTATCTCCTGTTCTTGGTGAAAGTGCTTTAATATTATGTGGTGTTAAAATATTTGTTTCACTTAAGTAATTTTTTGAGTATTATGTAGAAGATCTCACTACCAGTGCTGCTGTTAAAGTTTTCATACCTGAAGACAGCCCTTTTTTCTGCTTACTGCAAGGAGTAATATGTTTTAAAAAGTTTGTTTTAGGAAATTGTTCTATTGTTTCTTACCATCCTCCATGGCTGGCTGAGGTATTTAATTTGTTTATGATGTAGTCTTCTGTAATGTTCAAAGTACATAAGTGTAGCAGTCCTGCTTTGAGTATCAAACCTAGCTTGGGAGCAGTTGAGTGGTGACAAGAATAAACACCTCAACTGCGAAGGAGCTGAAGAGATTTTAGGGTTTGTTCAGGGATACTTCTATTTTGAATTACTTTGAAAATTCTGATATAAGCCTAGAACAGGCTTATGAATACTACTGACTCTTTCTCTTTATATTGATGAAGAAATTGTATTATCCAGTCCATTGTTAATACAGACTGGTTTCCTCTTTTGGATTTGTAACCAATTGTTCCATATTTTGTTAGCATGGAGTGGAATTTTTAAAGCGTATTGCTAATACTTAAGGCTGTTTTTACTGACTATATTTGAACTTCAGGAGTCTGCTAACAGGTTGTAGACTATTGATTAGAGTTCATGTAATTTGCTTTTCTGTAAAATTACTGCTTAACACCTATTTCATTGCTGGACATTTCAGAAAAAGGAAAAAAAGAAGACAGAAGCAATAAGAAATGAAATTTGACTATGATTTGTGGATGTTTTTTGAGAATCCTGTATAATGTGTCAAATTACACTTAGCTTTAATGTTGTTGTCCCAGCCTTAAGCTTGCTTCCATGCTTTTATTTTTCTGCTTGTGTAACAGCTCCTTAAGTTGGTATATATTTGCCCTGGGGTGGGTGTTAGTTTTTCCCTGCAGTTAGCACAGTATAGACAAAAATAAGAAGTCAAACTGATTTAGTGTGGGGTAACATTTATAGTTCTTCTAATTACAGAATGAAGTCCAGTTTGTGGAACTTCACTTAAATTCTAGAGTAACGTGGAGTAAAGAAGTTGTGCAGCACCTACTTCTCTCCAAAACTGCTGCTATACACTTTTAAGATTACCTATTGTAACTCAAAGAATTTTAAAGCACACTGCAAATACAAAGGAATATAAGCTAAAACATATATCCTTGTTGATAGAAGCTCAGCCTGACAAGGCTTCTGAAATAAGTGACTTGATTTACAAAGGTGCTGTGTATTTACAGTTTCTTCATTGGATTTTTGGTTGCCTGGTGGAAATAAAAGTCAAGCAACACTCAATCTATTTAAGAATCAGCTTAGGGTTGTTAATGTGACTTTTGACTAAAATGTAGCCCACTCAAATACCTTGTGTCAAAACAACATTGGAGTGGGTAGTGATGGAATATTTTTTGTCCAAAAGGCAGTCAAGAATTGTCCTAACAATTTTTCTGGTTGATCAGTACTCAGCTATGCCTATTCCAAGAATTGTACTTGTTCCTTCAGTCCTTTTATCTAATGGTGGGGTGAGGTTTTACTCTCTCCCATATTAACATTCTGCAGGAGCAAAAATGGGAGCAGGAGAGCAAAGGTACACAAATTCACCAGTGCTGAGCCAAATTTTAATATGCAGAAGAAAGTAAAAATAAGAAAGTTTGTTAGACTGGCAGCTAAGAGAATTCCTAAAGGAGTCTTAACTACTACCAAGTCTTTCTTCCAGCATACAAAGGGCTAGAATGTGCTGGCTAATCTGTAGGACAGCTGATGACTGGGATATAAAAGAGAACTCAAGAAAACTGGAAGAAATTGTAGAATCCCAAGATGTAGTCCTGGTTGGAAGACACATGCAAAGAGACTGTCTGGAGCTAAAGGAATCATGTAGTTATAGCAAAAAATAGGCAGGTTGGACACAAAAAAATGACTGGGACTAACTGGTATTCATTAAGAGCTCTGAGGAAATGGAAATGTAAAATAGCTGGATTTTATAACAGTAGTGTGCATTTTTTTTCAGTTCTGTAATACTAGAAGGTATAACTTCCCAAACCAAATTTCTCTGAGGACCTTGAGAACTAGAAGCAGGTTAATGTGTTGTCTCTACCAGACAAGTTAATAGAAATTGTAATAAAATAAATTTTCTGTAATATGAAGTCTTGCTTTACAGATTTCTTGCAGTTTTTTGTGAGAGTCAGCAAACCTAATCAAGTCAGTAGTTGATTGGGCATGGATGAATAACTGGCCAAAACCAGAAGACAGAGTTGGAAAAAAGTTATGCTAGTGATACAAAGTACTCAGGCTAGTAAGGAGGAGGGCGAATGGCAAGAGGGAAAAAAAAAAAGGAAGAAAGGCCTTATGAGATTTAATAATTATGTAGTAAAATGCCAGATGACATTAATTGTAGGTAGAAACAAAAGTTATGCAAGTGGAAAAAGCCATCCTATGTTGTCATACAAAGTGAGAGGCTTTCAGCAGGCTGTTAGCACTGAGGAGTAAGACCACGCAGTTCCATGATAACATCGACTTGTTGCTAGGCAGCAGATCAAAAAGCAAATGAAATGCTAGGAATTATTAGAAAAGGAATGGAGAACAAAACAGACATAATTATGACAATGCATAAATTACATGGCTCACCCACGAGTTGAGTATCTTATGCAGCTCTTCTCCTCTCATCTCAAAATAGGTATATTAAAGCTGGGACAGGTTCAGAAAAGAGCAGTGTGGGTGATGGAGTTGATTCTTTGTAAGGCATGATTAAGTAGACCGGAGCTTTTCAAGAACGAAGTTCTGGGAATAAGCAAATCACAAGAAGTGCAGAGAGAGCAGACAGGGATGTGGAATAAGACAAATTAGGGACCATCAATTGGACCTAGCAGGAGTCAGGTTCACAACAAACTAGAGAAAGCACTTCTTCGTGCAGTGGATGGTAAAGACACTGCTAAAAGACCCTGAGGTGCTATGGTGCAAGAAGTTGATGGTGCCTGGGGCAGACTGGATGCATACTTGGAAAAGAGATATACTGCATGCTGATATACAGGCAAATCACTGCACAACAAACCACAAGTGATTAGAAAGTAGAGTTTGAAGGCAGAATGAAGCATTCTTTATGCTTGATCACTTTGGTTTTTGTTGTTGTTGTTGCTGTATGTAACTTGGGGCTTGTAGAGTTACAATACACAACTATGTTGGAATGATAAACTGACTTCAGTTTAATTTTCTCCCCAGTTCTCCAAGGTAAAAATTAAGTCTGTGATAGAAATGAATATAATGCTATTTTAGATAAATCTTAAAAACCATTATCTGATACGTTCATCTGTTAATTCTCTGATTTTTTTCATTACAGGGATAAGCAAATTTTTGCAAGTCTCTGGTAATCATGTGAATTTTCAGAAATGTCTTTTATATGAAAACATAGCACCATGAACCTGTAAAAATTTCCCACTCTAATGTCTCAAATTAAAAAATATTCCTAAATATATTCATTATCATTCCATAATGATATATGTCTAAGCAAAAGCATCTCTTGTCTATAGAATTTACTTCCTCTTGCAAGAAAACTTATTTCTCAATAGAACTGAAGTGGTTTAAAATCCCTCTGTCAAGAAAAAAAGTTACGCTAAAGGATCCTTTATTAAAATATGTATGTGTATTGTAAAACTGTTAGTTGGAGGAATTGCTCTTTGAATGCCAGTTGTGTATTGGCAATTTGATAACTGTGATTCCGTAGCACCAATATTTGAAGGACTTTTGTAAGAGAAGGTGGAAGATGTTCCATAAAAGCAAAACTGTTCTTCACAAAAACTTTGTTTCCATATACAGATAGTCATTTGGAAGAATTTCCTACTCTCCTTCACTGTGCAGCCAGATTTGGATTAAAGAACCTTGCAACACTTCTACTCAGTTGCCCTGAGGCCACACGGGCTTGCAGAATAACCAACAAATATGGAGATGATCCAGCAAGCATCGCTGAAAAGTACGGGCACAGGGAACTAAGAAAATTAATCAAAGAGTTGTCAGTAAGTCCGTATGTTTTTTCATATGTCATCTATAACCAGGCAACTATGATGTTGTTCTACTGAGATCCCATAGTGTCTCCTCTTATAAAGTCTAACATGTTGCAGTCCTTCTGTTTGAAAATATATTATATTCCCCCTGTCTCAGAAAGAGGGGTCAAAATGGGGTACAGCCACTTTCTTTGTGCACTGGCATAATGGAGATCAGAGGTTTTGCACTGCTTGAATTTGAGGCATGTGATGGAAGGAGAACAGTGAATCAGAAGTAGCTCATATGGCCTAGCTAGGTGGTGCTTTCAGCACCCAAACAATGGTTATATTGAAGTAGTCAAGCCCAACTGTCTAGAGTAGGAGATAAAGACTTCTTTAAAGGTGTCTCTGAACTCTCTTACCATTACCACTCTTCAGCATTCAACAGAGTGGTTTCCCTGCCTTAGCAGTCCACTCCGCTGTGAAGGAAGGCTGAATTTTGTCACCTTTTGTTACATGGAGTAAATATTTCTTCAACTGGGTGTGCAGCATGGGCTTTGGGCAATAGTTGCCTTTCCAGATGAAAGATAATCAAATTAAGGTCTGTGCATAGCTCTAGTCCACAAACTATTGCCAATAAAATCTAACAGAATTGACATTATAAAAGGCAATGTGCTGTAGTAACATTTGAGAGCTTTAACATATTTTAAGTCTTTATTGTGCTAACAATATTATGAGCGGTGCTGATAATTCTTGCCACAGATATTTTAAAGCTCAGAGAACAAATCTTGTAAATCATATATTGAAAGAAAGAGAAGATGTTAATGTTGGCATAAGTAAGTCTATGTTGTGAAGAGACCTGCTGTAGCTTTGGTGTGATTTTTTTTTTAATTATTATTTTTTATTATTTTTGGTGTCAGTCTACATGTTCACAGAGAAATGGTGACAACAGACATCTAAGAGGAGAAAATAGAAAGTGCAAGAAGTGAGAAAGCCATAGGTTTAACTTTTCTGTTAACCATGGATAGCAGTACAACCAAAGATGGTATTTGAAGAAATATAAGATAACAGCTGTGTAGATTATGTAGGGGAGAATGTTTTGCATGGTAAGGAGGAGACAAGATGCAGAGATCTGTCAAGTTTTTTTTCTTTGATACAGTTGGCATCTAATGTAAAGACAAAGGGCAGGCACTGGGAAAACTGAAGACAAGTTTACTATAATCAGTGTTTAAGATGGCTTTAGCAGTGTTTTAAGAGCGGAGTTATTCTTTTTTAAGTGAGTTCAAGGGGAAGAAAATTGCAGCTCCTAAAGCCTGAAAGTAAGGCATTTTGGCAGTGGTCAAGATGCTGAATGAGAATATGCTGTTTAACCTTTTTGTGTTGTTGAACAGTTATTTATAAATGCTCTGAAAACACTGAGGATGGGAGAATATCTGCAAGCAGATGTTTCTTCTTTTCTAATACTAAGGAAGCTCATAGCTAATTGAGGGTGTGATCTGTTTTCTTTTCTGAAGTAAAAGAATATTTCCTTGCAGTTACTGGACAATGAATCTGATCAGATCTCAAAAGCACTGCAGAGGTTTTTCTTTTGAAGGAGTGCAAAGGGGTGCTGTACTATAGAGGTGTTGTTTTTACCTTAGTTTCTGATACCGTAGTTGAGATCAAATTTAGCTGAAGAAAATGTGATCCTCCTTACCATCCAGCATAAAGCTGTCTGTGAAACCAGACTATCTTCGTGGATCAGCATGGTAAATAATTTCACATTTATTATTGCCAATGGCTCACAGTCATCCTTGTGGTGACTGAGCCAGAGAGCTCCTGCCAGTAGCAACCTAATGTATAAGGTCAGGCATCTCAGCTCTTGGAGTTTGCCTTGAAGAGAATGGAACTGCGTTCTCCAACGTCCCTGCCTGTGGATCTGGCTAGATGCCATCTTTGTATGGTCAGGTGCTACCAGTACACACTGTGTGTAAAGGATTAATAAGACCACGCAGAAAGTGAATAAGGTGATATTTAGCTCTCAGTAAGATACCTAGATTTCTTTTCTGGTCATACGAGTCAGAGTTGAACATGAAAACATATTTTTCATGGCTAATTTATCATGTTTAATGATAATGATTAATTTTGTAGGGCACTTATTTTTTACACTAGTTTTGTAGAATCTTATCTCCCTATACTTCAGACATGTCTGCTGTGCACACCACATGGGACTTGGAGGCTTCAGAAAATGGGCTATTTTCTTTTTATCCTCAGAAATGCACTCATGTTCAACGTCATGCTCTAGTTTGGCCTCTGTAAGAAGAGATAAAAGCACAGGCAAACCACAACTGATGTGCATTGAGAATGCATTGCAATTCTATAGTCATTTTACATTTTGGTAGACTTTGTCAGTGATGGAAGGCAATGTTTGTGAGGTTGATGTATTTCACTCTGAAAAACATCCAAGGTGCATGCATACCTCCAGTTACTTTTTCTTTTTTAGTAGCATTATTACTTGTCCTAATAAAGTCTCAGTATAAAGTTACCAAGCTAAAACATGGATTTACAGTGGTAACTCCGACTTTATACAATGTAATTTTTCATTAAAAGGGTTCCTTCATGGTGCATATCTGCTATTGCTTGTACATGAAGGGTTAACAATAGTCTTTCTCTGCTTGTGATGACTCTTCTCCCAGGTGTGAATACTTGTACCAGCACTGAAGTAAAAACAACTCTACTACCATTGTAAGCCTGTGTAGTCTGGTTAGGACATGCAGTTGTACTGCCCTTTCTCAGTTGATTCCAATGGCGTGGATTACTAATGCAACAGAAGTAAAAGCTGGAGCATGCGGCAAGTCTACCAAATGTGTAATGTAGTATTTTAGAAACGCTGGCTCCAATTGCTGGAAGAAAAATGGCTTATTTGTGTCCCCTGTAATAGTGCACTTAAGAACAAAAACACTTACTGTACTTTTGTAATTGATGGGAATGTGGAAAAGAAATATTTGCATGGGTCTGAGCCAAGTAGAATTTAGTTTAACCACGTTCCAGGAACTTCCCATTACAGCTGGAGTATTGAAATTGCTCATTATTACAAGAGAAGTGCTTTTGTACTTGGCATACCTCTCACTGTTTTAAAATTGTTACCTGTGTTTTGTCATTCCTTTAAGGAATCGCCCCAAAATATACACAGTAATTCATCACTTATATCTTAAAGAGCAATAGGATTCCAGAAGAATGAGTGTATAAAAACATACGTTCAATTTGTCCAAAGTCCTGGAAAGTATCTTTCTTCTTCCTTTGTGCTAGAGAATTCTTAGAGGAGTAAGAGTTACCTGAGATGGTTACAGAGAGAGAGAGGAAAAAAAAGCAAAAGAAGTGGCAACCCCACAGCTACTATTTCTATGTTCAAGCCCAGGGCTCTGCTGTGCAGCCCTGTCTGGATGGTGTGCAGGTCTGTGCTCAGGGCTTTTTGGTGATGCAGGTAAGGCCCTTCACATCCCCAGCAGGCTTCTGGGAAAGGTTCTCAGGGCCCTGTTGGGAAAAGTGAGCTGTAGGAGCTGGCTCACTTGCACACTGAGTCATCTGTATGGCACAGGTTCCCTGTCCTTCAAAGGGAAAGCCTCCTTTATGAAACTGGACACAGACTGTGTCAATGTAGGGAGTGCTACAGGCACAGAAGGCACATCTGGAGTGCCTGGTGGGCACGCTGGGAGCAGAGCTCTTGATTTGCATCAGAACAAAGCACAGAAGAAGGATTGTGTAACGTGTGGTATACTTCTGTTGATACAGCTGTAGGAATGGGAGAAGATTTTCTTTTAGTGCCAGTGTTATATGCAGGGTCATTACATGCTCAGACATCACACTGTTTAAGAACTTGTGTAGATGTGTGCTTCCACAAGCAGTAGTGTCTGCCTCCTCTGTCAGAAATCTTGCATTTCAAAAACTCCTTGAAAAAGTTTCCTTTGTGCTGAGGGAACACTGCAAGACTTGATCCATTTGTGTTAAAGGTACTAAATTGGTGGAACTGTCTCTAAAAGTCTTGGTGAATCTTTTAATGAGCAAAGTATGCTTTAGATAAATTGAAGAGGGGGAGGATTTTTGTTTCTGAAATACCAAGCTATATTTTTATAAATATTAGCATCTTTTATAAATCTTAGTCTTTAATGAGGTTTATGATTAAGCTCAGGTTCAAATGTGCCAGGAGTTTATTAAGCAAACTGTATTTTTCTTGCATTTTAGCACAAAGCTACCTAAGCGGACATTCATTCCCAATTTCTACATGTTTCATTACAGTTTAGATGAGGTAGTTCTTTCTTCTATAGCATAAAAGAGGGATATTCTTTAACATTTTGTGACAACATTCTGAATTGTTACTTTGTCTTGTGATTTTAATCCTGTATAGAACTAAGTAATTAAATATTTTCCATAATTGCTTTTAGGTTGAGTGGCTTGAATCAAATGTGTGAATTTAAAACTAGTAAGAGACATTCAGTAGGAATACTGGAAGGGATCAGTTCTGGACCCCTCACTATAAGAAGGATGTTGAGATTCTGGAGCGTGTTCAGAGAAGAGTCACAAGGATGGTGAGGGGTCTGGAGAACAAGCCTTATGAGGAGCGGCTGAGGGAACTGGGGTTGTTTAGCCTGGAGAAGAGAAGGCTGAGGGGAGACCTCATCACCACCTACAACTACCTCAAGGGAGGTTGTAGAGAGGTGGGTGCTGGTCTCTTCTCCCAGGTGATGGGGGATAGAACAAGGGGAAACGGCACCAAGCTGTGCCAAGGGAGGTTCAGGTTAGAGATAAGGAAGAAGTTCTTTACTGAGAGGGTCGTCAGAAGCTGGAACAGGCTGCCCAGAGAGGTGGTGGAGTCACCATCCCTGGATGTATTTAAGGAGCGGGTAGATGAGGTACTTAAGGATATGGTTTAGTGGGTAGACAGGAACGGTTGGACATGATGATCTCAGAGGTCTTTTCCAACCGAGCGATTCTGTGATTCTGTGATTCTTGTCTCAGAGTATCTCAGTAGGGGAATCGAGCCTTTTGCATTTAGTGGATGCAACTGATGGCTCAAACACCAGCAAGAAAGGCCGGAGTACTTTTCCTTTCCATTAGCCACAGGCTTGAAACATATGTGCCGTCAGTTGTTATGGTACTCATGACAAGTTACCTTGGTGAGCAGCAGTTGTCTGCTTGGATAATCGGGACCTTATTTGAGATGTTTGTCTTTTGCATCTGCTCTGTCCCTGAAAGCTGCTTTGATGCTGCCGCCTTGTTCTTGTTGCCAGCTGTGGTCTTCTAAGCTTATGTGAAAGTTCCACCTCCAGAAAATAATGAAATCACTTATATGAAGTTTTTATCCAGCATAGAAAGAAAAGCTTTAAAAGATAGATGAGAGGAAATTTTTAAATATTAAGTGACTAATGAGGGGAGTATGTTCAATTTGTCACCTAACCACTTAAAACTGGAGGTCACACTGATAGCCAGTTTAGGCATTTATGCTTTGGTAAGGGTGTAATTCTTTGTTCCAGCACTTTGAGTTGCCAATTTCTTCCTCCTTTTACTAAGAGCTGTGCTGCTGAATGTGTCATAGTCAGGAATATTACTGTGTACCACTTTTAGTATATATCATGGTTTCTAAGAAAAATACAATTCAGAAACTGTTTTATTGGTTGTTTAATGCAAATAACTTCTGACTGTTGGCTTTGGCCTTTAAAGCAGATTTCTAGGGCTGACATAAATGCTATTTAAATATAAAAATTGAAGCAATCATTTCATGTTGCCACCACACAGCTGAGACAGCACAAATTCATTTTTATTTTTAAAATACCTTCTAACATTGCAGAGTTGGTTGCCTGAAAGCTAAGGCGGAAAACACAGGTTCATTGAGCTTTTCTAACATGCCCAGGAGCTGTGGCCAGGCCTGTGACAGTCCATGGCAGAACAGTGGTCTGATGGAGGAATCTTCTTCCTCTGCCACCAGCAAAACTCTGTGTGGACTTCTTGTTTCATATAATTTTCTGCCTGCCTGCTTCAGGCATCCCTTGAGCAGCTACTGAAAATATAATTGGTATTTAATTGTGTACATATTGGTGAATTGCATAGGTTGAGGTAGTGCCCTGGATAGGCCTTTCATAAGGTGCTTGTTTTTTTTCCAGAAGGGAGTTACATCAATTCCTTTCAAACTGTTGAGGTTCATCCTGCAAAGTCTACATCCATAGTAACTGAGCTCATTGCTGTTAGCAGTTCCCTCAGTAGCAGAGAGAAACATACTCATACAAGTGGTCATAATTTTCACTTGGAGCTTGTTTTATGGAAGACATGTGTTTTAGATAAGTTGAGGGGGGGAGTGGAGTTTTTGTTTCTGAAATGCCAAGCTATATTATTAGTTAAAGGATGGGCAGGGATGTAGGTTGGCAAGTAATTGATCATTGTACATCCCTTTCCCCTCACCTCTGTCTTATTTTGAAGTGAATAGTTGAACCAGAATACAGAATTTCTTCAAATACCTTCAACTCCATGGAATAGAAAAGAATCTACAAAAACAGTGTATTGTGGAAACTGAGGGTACTTTTTTCCCCTCAGTTATTTTATAGGGAGAGAATCTTACCTGGCTTTAAGCTACTGTCACCAAACGACAATAAATCTTTAGATGGCAGGAATCGTTTCAACAAGGATTCTCGTGACTTGCTAAGGAGTTCTAGAAGCTCATCAGGAATCAGCTTTTTTTAAACACAGGAGTGTTATTCTTACATTTATGTCCACCTTTGTGTCTCTGTGAAAGGCTATATGATATACCAGAGCTCCTCTGCATAAAACTGTTATTTTTTTTAAATCTGGTTGCAGTATCTTCCTGAGCTATTAATTTTCTGCTGGGGAAGGACCATGTGTAGAAAGATGAAGTGGATACATATTAAAGACTTTTAAATTAAATTAATCTGATTGCTATCAATATTTGTTTAATTACTTTAAATGCTGCTGTAGTATTGCACTGGCCCATAGCTCATTACTTTAAAATAGCTGGAAAGGTGTGTGAAAGAGAAGAGGATCAACCTGGTTTCTGAAATTTGTGCTAAGCCACTAGTGATTCCTTAGGTGAAGCCTGCTGGGGTTTTATTCTTGCCACAATATTTTAATGTTCAGAAATGTTCGTTACAGGCATCCTTTGGTACATTAGGAGTTACTTAACTGAAATAAGTAAGTGAACATCTTCTTTGGTACTTTTTTGGTGACTGGATATTCACAAAACAAATTCTTAAACTTCTTGAGAAATCAGAGCGAAGTCCTGTGAGCTTCTGCCAGCTGATGTCGAAATGTCATCCTGTGATTTCCACCAGATGTTTGTTCACTGGGTTCTCTTTCTTTTCCAGAACTGTTCATGGAGAGGCTTCCCATTATCAAGACTTGTTGTCTTATGGTTAAGATTTGGTTTGGGGAGTTTATTGTTTTTCTTTTTACTGGCTGTCAAGGTTTCCCTCTTTTTCACATGTTCTCAGAGGGACATGCTCCCTATGATAATTCACATAGTCATTCCACTAAACATATTTTTAAAGTTTCTATGCAGACTTTTATTTAGGCTAGAACTTTGCACCTTAGCTGTTATTAAATCTCCTGTCATAACAATAAAATTGAGTACAACCTCCTTGCAAGAAGAATGATAAATAGAACTGCAGATCTGGAAACCTTACTTCTGCATGAGATGCCTATTGAAATTTGTGTGTTATTTAAAGAGAACTAGGATGATTTTTCCAAAAAATTGTCTGGTATTTTGTCTTATCTTTTGATGTTCTTTAACTATAGCAGTGACACAGTGGAAGCCAGTTATTTGCAATTCACCATTTCAAAAAGCCTTTACAATTTTTAGAGGAAACTTGAATACTAATGGAATTTCAGGCAAAATGCTTGTGAATTAGAAGCAGGGAAAATGAGAAAGGATTCTATGATGATACCTCTGTTCCTAATTGTATTTAAGATTGTAAAACCAAGGGATTTCCACAGGTCCTTCTGACCATTTTGTTGACTGGGCAACATCAGCAGAGATACTTAGCTAAGGGACGCTTTGGGAAGCTGGCATGGGATGTGTCCAGTTTTTCTTAAGTAGAAAAGAATCATCCGTGTCCTTCATTTGCATTATTAGGCTCTGAGTTTGTTTGAACCTGTGACAAACATTTGGTTAAGCTGTTGACGTTAAGGCAAAATGCAAGTAGAATACTTGACAGAAGTGAGAAAAATTAAAAGTGACAATGTTATGTTGTTGTAGAAATCAGTGGCATGCCTATGTCAAGTCTGGCCTCTGTATCTTTAATGCAGTGTGGAAATAAATATGTTCAGGTAGATGAAGACTCTACATTAGCCTGAGGAGGTGTTAGAAGGTATGTAAAATAATGTAAAGATATGTAAAATAATGACTGTTTTCAAAGTAAATGAGCTGCTTCTGCTTAACCTCTCTCATGGTAAGTGAACAAATTCGATATGAAATACTGTTCTATACAAGATGTAATTTCTCTGTTCAGGTAGTTAAGATACCACTGAAGCTAGGAGCAGAGGAATGATTCAGCAGGCTAGAGATTTTTGTGGATGTTAAGAACTTTTAGCCACTATGTAATGTGTTGTTTTTATCATGAGGGTGTGGATCCTCTATCCAAGTCAGAGAATCGGAGTATCACACAGAATCACACAGTGGTAGGGGTTGTAAGAGCCCTCTGAAGATCATCTAATCAAACCCACTGCTAGAGCAGGATTGCCTAGAGAAGACCACGCAGGAACACGTTCAAGTGGGTTCAAACCAGTTGCATGAGGTTAAGGAAGAAATTTTCCCAGGGAGAAGCTACCCCATAGCTGTCCATTAAAACAATGGTTCCTTGTACCTTTCCATGAACTTTCCTGCACTTAGTGTTCCAATAACTCTATTATTAGGTGAGAATGTTGCCTTTTTATTTCTTTTTCCTCAAATGCAAACATCTTGGTAGCCCTTACAATGCAAAGGAAAAGGTGAATTGGCCTAAAATCATCTACTAGCTCTAGGTTTACTTCACAAGGAAGGATTGTTGGAGCATTCTAATGGAAAGTCTAGAAGAAAGTTTTGGGTCTTGCCTCTGTCAGTTGAAGCCATTTGAAGGTATTTCTGTAACTCAGAAAAGGAAGTTTACCTTGATATTGTATATGCTCTCAGTGACACTCTCTGAGGTATGCCCTTTGGCTGCCTCCCAGTGATCTGGAAGGAATCAAACATCTGTCATATCTTACAAGTAGTTGAGCACAAAGAAAGATGGCATGTCAGCAATGCCTTTCTCCAGCCCCTCAGAAGGGGAAAAACAGAAACAAAAAAAAACCCCACAGAGTGAAACTGTAATAAGGGGTTTTCATCTTTGAGGTGGAAAATGAAAGAAAATTAGGAGGGGAAAGGAGCTGTTAAAGTTAGTGTAGTAAATATACTCTGTGAGCCCAAACCACCTACCTTTTGAGTGACATTGAGAGGTCTGAAGGGAGCTTTTTGATCTTAAAGCCCTAAGAAAAACTATGTGGAGAGGCAAGGATTAATGAGTAAAGTTAGGTAAGAGGCTTGCTGTGTCCTTAGCAATCTGAAGGTTCAGAGCTCTGCACAGATCTAATAGTGACTTACCAGACATTCCTATAGCTGTAATTTATTGCTTAATTAGAAAAATTGTCTTTAGGCTCTACATCAATAGAATGACCATTAGGGAAAGGCATTTCTCAAATCTACCAAGCCCATTATATGGAAACTGCTTAAGAAAATCCATTTCTGCCCTGTGTAGTGTTA
Organism: Mesitornis unicolor; assembly: GCF_000695765.1. Classification (NCBI taxonomy): domain Eukaryota; kingdom Metazoa; phylum Chordata; class Aves; order Mesitornithiformes; family Mesitornithidae; genus Mesitornis; species Mesitornis unicolor. Next base: position 68,301 of record NW_010209735.1, on the reverse strand, counting down.
GTTCTGTTTAACATAGCCATGCAGAGTCTCGATTTATAGTTCTGAGGACCCTGCACAGAAGGTGTACTCTTTATTTTGTCTTCTATTCTTCCCTCCCCCATATATTGTTTTACAATAAATGATTCAGTAGTTCATTGCTAGGCCTATAAAGTGTTTAGCAATAGTAATTTTATTTTCTTATGTTTGTTGCAAACTTATAAATGGCATCTGAGTTCCCACACTCAGAAGAACATGCAACAATTGACATATGTATATTCCCTTTCATGAATAAAGCCAATATGTTGACAGATTGCTTTATGATACATGTTTAATAACTGTCACAATCACTATAATTGAAGTTGTATGTTGTGTCCGTAACAGACAGGGCCAGCCTTCCTCAACCCTGTGAGCTATGTGCCAGAATCTTCGTGTGCCTGGCACCAGTGGTTTACATATCTCAGGTTTGGGAGTTGTTCTCAGGCAGAAGTTGTTAATGGTTCTCTACAGCTCTTACTGTGAGTGTGAAGTATATAACTGGGTCTTAACACTCTTTGATGATGCCAGTCTTATGAGCCGCATTGACTTGGTCTTACTTGCTCCTGAGATTATGGATTATTTTGCTGCTCCTATATATCACAGAATCACAGAACGTTAGGGATTGGAAGGGACCTCAAAAGATCATCTAGTCCAATCCCCCTGCCAGAGCAGGAACACCTAGATGAGGTTGCACAGGAAGGCGTCCAGGCGGGTTTTGAATAGTCCTAGGGTGACCTGGGAGCCATCCTTGAAATATCAGAGAACTGCTTAAGACTTGCAGTTGGCTACCTGTGGCCTTTTGAATTCCAACTGATTTCATCTACTGTTAATAAATACCAGAAGAATGAGAGTAGGCAGGAAAGTTTCCTGCCATATGGAAGACACTAGCAAGTTCCCTTCAGGCTACCCAGGAAAACACAGAAATCAGTATCTGTACCAGGCATGGAAGTAATACAAGAGGTGTGATTCCTGATTGGATCACTTAATCAAACCTTCAAAGTTCTTTTTTGATGAGATATATTTTTTTAAAAACGCTGCCAGTCATTGGCATGTACTGTCACATGTAAATGGGTTAAAGGCTTGAACAAAAGTTTCCATGGAGACTTTATATGACTCCTAGGTGCTTTCCAAATTAATTAAAGTCTTGTGATGCAAGAAAAAGAGGTTAAAGATGACAAAATCTAGTACTGGTATATGGATCTGCAGCCAATTCTGATCAGCTTGCCCTAGGGATACCTGTCATCATTGGCAACATAATAGTGATTTTTATAGATTTCTTTGTTCTTCTCTTCAGGAAAGTTAAACGAGACAGATCTAGGTGCTGGCCTGAGCTAATCATGCACATACAGAACAAGAAAAAAGCTTCCTTCTGGAAAATCCAAAATAGATAATTTCAGAATTTTGAAAGCAATCATGATTGAGCACATTAATGAGAGCTCTTCACATCTTTTTTCCAGATTATTCATTAAAGAATAGTTTTTAAATTTCGTTTGTGCATATTAAATGCAACCACATAATGCAAAGAGGAGGATGATATTTCTTACTAATTTTTTAAATAAATAAAATTACAAAGCAAGTGTGCATATACAGTACAGTGGGACAGCATTGTGTTGTGGCTTACAAAATACAATGTGTTTAGTTAGACCTTGGGCACTTGGTGAAACAGGCTTCTGTGGGATCCTTGTCTTTGAATCATTACCAAAGAACAAATAATGCACAGTGTCAGGAGGAAAATTCAACACAATGTTAAGGCCGCACTTAACTAGGAGGAGTAGTTAAAAGGCTTATTGGAGTTGAAAATCTCCAGAAAGGTGGTAAACACCTTGCTAGGGCTTTAACAGTGATTCACCCTATATCTGCGAGCAGTAGATGCCAGCAAAAAGAGTAGATGATAGAAATCCATGAGCAGAGGATTTAAGCAACCTTGGAAAAATCAGAGCTGGTGGGCTACTGTTAAACAAGAACGTCTGTTCCACGTATGACATAATGACATAACCAGGGCATAAATGAACAAAACCACACCTTCATAAGAGCTGAAGTTTTAACTATCTACCAACACTAGAGGTAAAAAAAAATAAAGCTATTTGGAACAGAAGATACAAGCATTTGCACTTATTGGAATTGATAATTTGTTCTTAACGAATTATTTCTAATCTGACTTTTTCTACCAGCAAATCAAGATCACCAAGGGTGCAAATATACATTGGACAAGGTATGCTGATCTAAGTAGAGATGGAGAAGCTACAAATGGTCACCAAGTGGAGTTCTGAGGTGCTGTGACTGTGAGCATCAAACTGAGTTACATTGGGTGGCACCATGTTCTCATAAGCATATAGTCAGAATTTGGTGCTTGTGCCTTATTTAACATGGCCACTGGTAAAAGCAAGTGCCATTGTACCAAGAAAATGAGAAGGATTTAGCAGAATTCCAAGAATTTTAAAAGATTAATATCCTTTTGAAAAGCTTGTGTTAAATGAAATGGATTGTAAACGGCTTTATTGCTGTTGCCTAAAAGTCCGTGAAGACTCAGGAGAAAGTTAGCTATGGATTTGTGCTCTGAACACCATGCATGGCAGTCTGGTTATAAAAGAGAACATTAAAAATATGTGTTGGATTTGGAGAAAGTGACCTTTGTGATTTGCTGCAAAAAGGACTATGGAGAGTTTGTGAATAGTAATGATAATAGTACAAAGCAACAAAGTTGCATATTCCCAATTATTATTTTAAATTTTTTTCTAGATATCTTATTCTTATCTTTTTTTATGGGTTGAGACTGGAAACTTTTATAATATTTTGGGTCAATACATTATAAAGGATATGAAAGAATACAAATGCATTTAAGAACAGGAAACTCTATGACAGGGGAGGCACAGATGTTTTGTACTTGCATTGAATGAACCATATTGGAAACACAGCAAAGACTTTTAATATATGTCAAAAATATAGGCCAGGTCAAGTGAGATAATTAATTGTTGATAGTTCATGAAGAATTGGCTCCCGAGAGAAAAGTAGTCACAGGTTTGTTTATATTGCTGGAGGCAGGGGGAATTGTATTCTATATTTTTGTTTTCATTTCCTTCCAAAAGGTCTTTTGATAGCTCTCACAGCAAATGTAGACAAACTAGTGATTGCATATATCAAATCTTGATTTTGCTGGATGACACTACACTTAATATATGAAAATTGACCATATTTATGTAGGCAGGAGTGAAAGGGCTTTACAATTAGATACAGGTTTTAAAATTTAAGTGCTGCTTTGCATTATTTTCATTCTTAAAAGGCTAGTGAAAAATGGTGTTTAAAAGTAGCTATATGCTAACAGGCTGTAGAATTATACTTGGACCCATATTACATCATGTAAATTGGCAGAATAATGCAAATGAATCATACATTGTCATCTTCTGTAACCAGAAAGGTCATGCTTTTGGTAGCAGAGGACAGTTGCTGTAAATGTGAAGGGTTACAGCAACAGCGAACAGTCAGAACTCAGCATGAATTTGTGATCTAGCAGCTCTCCACACCAGACTGTGTTTAGAGTGATCTCGGTGATTGCAGATTTCAATGTTTTCACAGAAAATAGTGGACTATTTTGCAGACAAACAGGAGATTACTGTAGAAAGCTGAGGAATCAGAACTGCAGGATCAAACCCATCCAGAAGAATTAAATGTGTTGTTGCTACCTGACAGCAACAATATTAACATATTTTAGAAGATTTGGAAATCTACCCACATTTACAAAGAATCACGTGGAGTATTTGAATGCTACGAGATTGTTTAGTTGATAAATTGATTGTAAAACTTTTAATTGCCAAGAACTTTAGCTTCATGGTGAGACTTTCAAACATTTTCCCTGATAATTTGTGAGACTTGAATTCATCATAGCCTCAGTAAGTTTGTGAGTCATTTTTGGTATTCAGAATTGTAATTTGACCTTTCTGTTGGATTTATCTAGTTACAGATATTTCCATTTCTAATACTTAATAGTTGGGCAAATTTATTGTGTTCATTATAATTCGGTTAGCAGTGAAATGTTAATTGAGTGCTGGTAGTTTGTTTAGATAATAGCTCTAGATTAATTTGCAGATTTTTCTGATTGAAGGAAATTTTGTGTTAGATTGGTACACAAATTACTATCATCTTATAACTGTTATTGATTCTACTGGCACTCCACCAAGCTCATAACATGCTGGTACACAGGATAGGAATGTAGTTAAGAACTGTTTCCGAGTGTTTTGGGGAGTAAATTCTTCCATGGTTACTGAATTCTTCAGTTTTTGGTGTCAGCATTGAGAGGAAATGCATATGAACATCTCTATCACTAAATCAGCGTCAATAGTGTGATTTAACAAAATTATTCTAGTCTTTGATAAGATTTGCAGTTCTGTGTTTTTCGTGAAACATTTTATAATTATAAAGATGTTCTTGATTGTATCCTTCAAGTGTTGCTTTAGATGTAATATTCACATATCAATGTAGCTTGTATGTAAAAGTACACGGTGATTTTTCCTAGAGCTCAAACACATGAAACTTCATGCATTAAAATGTGACATTATGAACAACTAGGATTGTCTCACATTACAAAAATCTCCCAGTATTTTTTTATCCTACATATTAATGGATAATTACCAAACCATAGACTAAATTTTTGTCCCAGCTCTCACATGTTTTAACCATTGCATGCTGAGAGTATGCTAGCTTTTTGCAAGATTTATTTTATTTGATGTTGTGCTGATTAGAGATGAGGTGCAACTTCATTACAGGTTTTTCCCATTAACACTGGGATTATGCATATTTCAACATCATAAATGCGGAACTTAAAACCAGTACCAGCAACACTCAAAATGATGGTGGTGATGTGCAGCTTTTGAGTAGTGTTTGCAGAAACACAAGATTGTGTGTCTCTTGTGATG
>NW_010209735.1:8485-63345 GCF_000695765.1 Mesitornis unicolor | reverse complement strand
CCCTTGTTCAGGCTGTATGTGATGGTTAGGCACTATTACTAAGTAAGGTTGGTTAGTCTGAGATGGAAGAGGCCTGAAACTTACTCCTAGAGAAGGTCTAAGTTCTGGGAGAGGCCTTTAATAAAGGTAACTGGTACTTTGTTGAGATCCCAGTTACATCCATGTGAAAAACCTAAGATTTTTTTCCTCAGGCTGGCTCTTGAAGTTACTAATTTTATCTCTTTCAGTTCTTGTCTTCTGTCTTTTTAATATGACTTTATCCTCAAGCACAGGAAGCTGGTAAAAAAATTGTAAATGTGTCAGGTGTCTTTAAACCAGCCTCTGTCTGGGCTTAGTCTTGCACTATGCTTTGCACTTTAGCTCTCATAGACTTAATTAGGCTTTGAGAATAATCAGCAAATTGAATACTATGCCCCTGAAGCATCATAGGTTCAGTGGATGCTACTAGGTTTTCAGAAAGGAGAAAATATCCTTTAGAGAAGTTATTCAGTCCTTCTTTAGGAAAAGCTCTAGTTAGATGAGAGTCCTAACATTATTTGGAAAACATAGGAGAGTGTTGAGAAGGCAGGATTTAGAGATAACTCTAATCTACAGGCTAAGCAGAGATCGATAGGAGGAGGAGGAGAAATCAGTGCTGAAATCTAATACTTATTTTATTAATTATTTCTAAGATAACCAGATCTGTTTCACAGAAGATACTTATGTTATATATGTAAAATCTAGATTGGTAATCTGATAATTTTGTTTATTTTGCCTTCCGTACACCAAAATTTCTGATACTTAAACTGATATTCAGTTTATCAATTTATTCACAGCTCCTGCATTTTGTTATGACTTTGTTCCATACTCCCAAGCCCTCTATAAATATGTCATATTTCAGGTGCTTTCACTGTTATTTATTCTTTGTCACTTCTTACCTCAGTCAAAATTATATCATTTTTTTCTGTTGTCTGGAGAAGTGCAACGCTAATTAAGAAAAGGATGAATGGCATTGGGGCTGTCAGGTTTTATTTTCTACACAGAAATAATAAGAGGATGTTTTCTAGGGTCAGAAAGATAAGGGGAGTAGGAGTCAGGAAATTTTGTGTATGTGGGTTTATTATGTATGTGAGCTTTTTGTTTAGTGCTACCTATATTATGTACGCTAATAAAAATATGGTGCTTGTATAAGATGATCTTGCCTTAATTATGCATGATATATGGATATGAGAAAGTGTAAAGCTATTTTAGTCTAGTGTTAATTTTCTCTGACCTAATAGAGTGCTGACTGGTGGACTTGGAATGTGATGAGGGCGTTGTTCAGCCTTTTGTGTTCTTATTCCACATAGAGAAATGTTTCATACCTTTACATCAGAAGAGTCTCTTTTAGTTTGAGGCATGGGTCTCTGACCTCTCTCTGTTCCTCATTGTAACTGCAGTTATTCCCCTCAGTAGGGTTCACAGTACACATAAATGATGATACCCTTGGACAGTACCACTCAAATAACCTATAGGTCTGGAAAAAAGGCAGCAAGTCTGCCCTTTGAAAATTAGAGTTTGCCTTATCCAATACCACTATCCAAGCTTGTGTTGCTTATCAGCATACAAAAAGAAGAAAAGAAGACACAGCTGGAGCAGAGGTTTGAGCATAGCTTGCCTTGGCTTTTTCAGTGATGGCGAACAGTGATCTGCTGCAAGAACAGTGGCTGTATTTTTGTCTGTTCCCCACACTGTGAAGAATATTAAGGCAGCCAGGCTTTTGATGTTCGGATCACGAACAGGGACTTGATAGTTTTTTGAGCACAGGAAACGATCCAGGCAGTTATCTAATGGGAGGGTAATGCAGGTTAGAGCATTATTTCTGAAGAGGAGAAGGAATTTGTATGGCACATGTCTCTTTCTGTGGAGAGAAAAGCAGGTAATACTGACGGAAAATAATGTAGCTAGCCTAGAAAAGAAGGAAAAATAAGGATCCTGAGATTAGTATCAGTGGACACAGAATGATAAGAGCATTTTGTAGCAGTTTTTTGTGCTAGTGTGGGAGTTGTTAAAAATTTTGCAGCTGTATGCATTCTCCAAGCAAATCAGTGTTTACAAGAAAAGTACTAGGAAGATTAACCAACTTCATTAAAAAAGGAGACATCACTGCTAAATTCAGAGTTCCAATTCAAGTATAGCTTGTTTCCCTGCAAATTCACGCAAAAAAAGAAACCTTTTCCCAGAGATTCTTGTTTCTTGTTGTATACTGACTTGCACTTCTTTGATCATATTATTATTCTGAGTGAAACAAATTATTCTCTAGGTGATAGGTAGCTATTCCACATACAGGCTTTGCCATTTAGGTTTGGTATCTTCTAATCCTGAATTAGCTGAATAAACATAATATCCTCATCGAATGATCCCAGCTACGTTGTAGCTGGCAGTGCAAGGTATCCCTCTGTGTGTGTATACCTTGTACCTGTCCTTTAAAAAAGCCTGAGCACTTACAGGAAAAAATAGGTAGATAATTCTAAGAAATACAGATAAATCTGCAATAGTAAAAGCTGGCAGACAGGAAGACATTATTTGACAATCAGTATTTTTTAAGTGCTTCCAAATTTTAGTTGTGCTGTAAGTCTAGTAGTAGACTGGAGATGAGCAGCTGGAGATGAACACAGCTAAAAATGCTTATGTAAACCTCTGTTTGCTCAGCAAATGTATTCTAAAAGACTACATGTGTAGGTGGGCTCAGAGAGATGAAAGGTTTCAAACTACTAAGTGGGGAGGACTGAAGAAGTAGAAACTATTTTTACAGACGTAAAATTTATTTTGAACCTTAGAAGAAGTCTGGATAGATTTCAGTGTTTGCTTAGTGTGTTTTAGCTGGTGTGATTTCTCTTTGTGGTTTTCCCTGCCATAAAATCTGTGGACATTTAAGTGAGTTAAGGACCTGTAGAATGAGATGCTGCTGTGTGTTACAGTGATAATTTGAAAACATTTTATAGATCAATTGTTAAGTGTACAGTCACAAAATTCACAACGATATTAAGGGAACAGAGTGACTCTAGTGACAATCGAGATGTTATCCATTTGTTTGTATTTAAATGATTCATCATATATTCTGTAATTTGCCAAATCTTTATCTAACAGCAAAGAACAGATAGACTTACGTGATGAAATACAGCAGCAATCTATTAAAAAAAAAGATCAGGACAAAATATCAGAAGGAAACTCCTCAGAACAACTTTAGTCCTGGAAGCTATATTTGACATCCAGTGGAAACAGCATAACAAGGCTCCTGCTTGGTTTTCATGCTGCCATAATGAATAAAATGTAGTCAATAAAGAAGGCAGTGAAAGGTTTGTGCTTTTTTTGGCTTCTGAGTCATGACCAAAATTGGTTTGTGCATGTTATCTTGCTCTCATTTTCATAAGGAACTGTAGGCTGTTCTTCAAAGAACTGGGGGAAGTGGCCAGTGTGTTATGCCATGTATGCAGCAAGATAGAAAGGTTTTTTGAGAAGCATCCAGACTGCATATGAGGAGCTTGAGAGAAGCTGCATATCTGCTATCACTCTCCAATCTCCACACTACAAGAGAGTTGTGTAAGAGGAAGAAATGAAGGCAAAGGAAAGGAGCTGCTTTCCCTGCCACTTTTTCTGTCTTGCCCCTCCTTTCTTCCTTTTCTGGATGATTTTGATGGATCCAGAGAGCAGCAGATTGTGCAAGTCTAGGGATAGTCTACTTCTGTGTTTGCAGTTCCCAAAACTTGCAGTATTACCAAGATGTGTTGATCAAGGCTTTCTAAATGGTGTTTACTGTAGCTGATGATTCATTCACAGCTGTTTCAGTAAGCGTTACTGTATCATTTATACATTTCATACAAAACAGACAAATTAAGTTTGGCAGAGACTCGTTCAGTAGGAGCTCAAGATTTGTAACTGATGCAGGAGCCCTGTCCCTTTGGTGAAACAGTAAAATAAGGAAGGCCTTTTGACTTCAAGGACTGGTTTTGGTTTTAATTTCTGATACTGTGGATCTGCCATGTCTCTTATGAATGGAGCAATGGAGGGAGGAGTCTTTCTGTCCTTTTTCTGCTTGAGTGTGAGGGGAGGAATGGTTTCACAGAGTGGCAGGGGTTCGAAGGGACCTCTGAAGATCATCTAGTCCAGCCTCCCTGCCAGAGCAGGATCACCCAGAGAAGATCACAGTCAGGTTTTGGATGTCTCCAGAGAAGGAGACTCCACAGCCCTTCTGGGCAGCCTGGTCCAGTGCTCTGTCACCTTCACAGTAAAGAAGTTTTTCTTTATGTTTAAGTTGAACCTCCTGTGTACTGGTTTGTGACCACTGCCCCTTGTCCTATCACTGGGCACAACCAAGAAGAGTCTGGTCTCATCCTCCTGACGACTGCCCTTTAGATATTTATAAGCATTAATGACATTCCCCCTCAGTCTCCTCCAGGCTAAACAGACCCAGTTCTCTCAGCCTTCCCTCATATAGGACATGCTGCAGTCCTCTCATCATCTGAGTGGCTCTGCACTGGACTTGCCCCAGTAGTTCCTTGTCCTTCTTGAACTGGAGAGCCCAAAATTGGATGCAGTATTCCAGATGTGGCCTCACCAGGGCAGATTAGGGTGGAAGGAGAACCTCCCTTGACCTACTGGCCGCACTGTTAATGCACCCCAGGATGCCATTGGCCTTCTTGGCCACAAGGGCACATTGCTGACTCACAGTAAGCCTGCTGTCCACCAGGACTCCCAGGTCCTTTTCCCCTAAGCTGCTCTTCAGCAGGTCAGCCCCCATCCTGTACTGATGCATGGGATTGTTCTTCCTCAGATGCAGTACCCTACACTTCCCCTTGTTGAATTTCATTAAGTTTCTCCCTGCCTAATTTTCTAGCCTGTCCAGGTCACACTGAATGGCAGCACAGTCTTCTGGTGTGTCAGCCACTCCTCCTAGTTTTGTGTCTTTGGCAGATGTGCTGAGGGCACACTCTTCAATACATTAATCAATGACCTGGATGATGGGCAGAGTGTGTGATTTTTATACTGCAACAGTTTGGAAAAACTTACAGATTAATATGCAAGTGTTTACTGAGAATTTCAGAGTAATAACATGGAATATGTTAGCATCAGAATTGCTAGGGCTTGTGCAGAAGGCTCTTTCTGGCTTCATTTTTGCATGTTAGTATGTGTATTTTTAATTCAATTTGGAGACCAGTGCCTGTATGAATCTGCTAATCCATATTTGGGGTTTGGGTTTCCCTACTCTGTTCTGGGTTACCCGTTCCACAAATAGACATGAGTCATCCTCTTCTTGTGAGTCTATTAAGATTATTTTGGAACTGGAAGTGGAACTAAATCACACAGGAGGCTCTGCAGATTTATATGGGAAGGGTGTGTACCAGTTGTGTCTCATTCGATTGCTTGGGGAAAAAGCTGCAGCACTTAATGGTTCAGAATTGAAGGGGCTGAAAGAAAAGAAAGCCTTGACAAATGTGATTTTTTTAAATGCGAATTATTATTTTTTAGCCTAACAGTAAAAATTACTGGATTTTAGTTCTTAACCCACAATAATTTTAACTAATATAGCACCATATTATGTCCAATCACCTGAAATGTGCTTTAACATTAGTGATGGTGATAATGTATTATCCTTTTGATATATTCATCAAATTAATCCCTTGGATGTTTCTTGTAATTTCATTTGCCTTACTCCTGGATTTAGTCCATCTTAAGTCCATTGTATGCTGGAGATCCACACACCTTTTAGCAATTCTTACAGATTTCTCAGTAACAAATATTTTTTTTTCTTTTCCAGTAAGGCCTGTGTATTAGTCGTGAACTTCCCCTTTAGCAGGGAGTGCCCCTTTTCAAGAGAGCTGAAATATTAGGTGTACAAACCTGCTACAGATAGATCTTTGAAGTCATAAAATATAAAAATCAGTAGCCATGAAACATTTGACTGTGGTTCTTTATGAAGTGTTTTGTGTTTTCTCCTAATTTTATTTTTCTTTTCTGCAAGTGTTCTAGAAAGTGCTTAACCATCAGAAATATCTAGAACTTGATGCAAGCAGAGTAAGACTTTCACAGAGTGAAATATCTCGTTATGGAACCATCAGTATTATTTGTTACAGCAACTTCATGAGAAATTTTAGTAGTGGCTCTCATTTCTACCCACATAAAATAGTGCAACCAAGGCAAATATGGCTAGCCAGGAAAGTCTTCTCTGTAAAGCCCTCTTCTTCCTCTCTACTAAGTAACAATATTAAACAAAACAGCCTTTCTCTGGGTATTTTAGTAATTGCTGCTTGTGAAACATCATTCCCGGGCCTTGTGCATTTTTTTGCTTATTTTAACTTTTGCATATTTATTTTTTTGTCTTAAGCTTTGAGCTAAAGAGCGCAGGGCTTCAATAAAACAAATGTAGAGATGAAAGTGAACTTGTACGGAATAAACAAGCTATCAGGCAACTTGGAAGATGTTCAAATTTTAAAGCTATTTGCCATTTTTTAAATACTGTTAATTAATTAGAGCATAGTTTCTTAGTTCTGTGCATGCTTATACATGTCTAAAATGCTGTATTAGCCTTGATTCTGAAGATGGCTTCAGCTAAAAATATTTGATGCTGACTGTCAACATAATGCTGAGGATCAGTCTGATTTCACAGGACTTGACGAAGTTTTCTAAGCAGCTGTTTCCAGTTTTTATAATACTATTGATCTTCGTCCTAGCAACACAGTTTGAACTGGTGCAACTATGTTCAGATGGCATATGTATGTGGGAAGTAGTTTTGTCAGAATGTCTCAAGCATGATTGTTCTAGAGATGTGTATGACAGCAGGTCACTGTTTAGCCATCGGTATTCATGGCTGAAGTATATTTTAGAGCATAGATTTAATTTGACTTGACACGTGGCAGAAGACATCTGTCATCTGTTGTTTTTATCACTTCCCCCTACTTGTGCATTTTTAAAATAATAGAAAAATAGGGGAAAATGTATATTAAATGTTTTCTGACTAGCAAATGATGTCATTTTACCTTTTAGCCTTAGTGCTGATTTCAAAGACATTTAATTTTAAGTCCTTTAATTTTTTTTAATTTTAATTTTATTTTTATAACTTATTGAAAATAATTGTCTCCTTTGTGCAGCTCAAGTGTTGATTAATTTGATCCTAATTTGTGGAACTAATGCCGTTAATGCAGTTCTTTTCATTACATCAGACAGACTAAAAGATTGCCATTTTCTGCACTCTTCTTTTTATTGTTCTAGTAAAGCAGTGCTGTTATTACATTTTTCCTGTTTTTAGAAGTAAAAGGTTTGCACTGAAACCTTCAACATTAACTGAAGGTATTTTTCATTTGAAGATGAGGAAGTTCCTGGCCTGGGTCAGAAGTTACCTGAATAATAAGATAGTTTCCTCTAACCTCTGCAGAACTTGCAGAATGGAAAAAAACTTTTCAGAATTCTAATACATATATATATGTATAACACAGTGTTGAAGTGCAGATAGAATCTTACCCTCTTTATTCATGTTTCATCTCATTAAACTGGGTCCTGTTCGTATACATATATTTATATGTATATATCTATCAAATATTTTGTATGCACAGCTGAGGAAGTAGTCTTGGTTCATGTTTGCTCTGTATTTGTTACAATACTTCTGTATATAGCAATGCACGTATCTGGGGAGAGCCAAGTTGCACACCACTTTACATCCTCTTTCTGCTACAGGAATGCTAAAAGATAAAGCTAGAGTCTGCTTTCTGGAAAAAAAAAGGTTGCTTCGGTGGCATTAGATTCAGGAGTAGGAGCTCATTGGGGACTATGGGGAAGAGAAGTTAGATATCCTTCGAGGTTTGGGGATTGGATACTATTTAGGTTCAGAGCCATGCATCTGTCAGACTACGGTGTGGTTCTCTTGAGCCCCCATGGAAGCAGCAAGGCAGAGGTTTACGTGTACCCTCTGGCCATGGACTTGTGGGCTACTCAGTCTGGTTCATGCGTTAAAGTTCTTTCTTCAGGAGTATGTGGGTGATCTTGTTTTACAGATACCAATCCCTTCTGGGAAACATTGGTGCAACCATCAGGGAACCATATGCAATGTACTGTAGGAAAGAAGGAGACTTACCCCTCTCCTCCACCAGTGGATATGAGTTCAAGACAACATCCAGTTAAGGCAGTAACTTCATGATTTAAGTTGTAGAGGGTTTTATTGGTATGATTGCACAGCCTGAGTTCACCTTTGAAGGTCAGAAGAGATAGAGTTCATTATATAAGTAGCCGGTGTTGTTTATACATCTTGCATTAGTGCTGCTGTGCTGACCTTTCAGCTCTGGAACTGATACGGCCCCTGGGGTTTAAGACAATATACTTTCTCCAAATTCAATTGTGTCTTACAAAAATATTTGCGCTATGACAGTGCTTCCCATAGAGCCCGTGGGTACAAGGGGAAGATCAAGGTTTTATGAAACTATGTATTTATTCCCTTTCTCCTCTTCTGAGTCCCACAGAGGACTGAACAGGCCAGCTGTGACAGAAAGGAAGTGCTTTAAAATCAGAAGATACAGAAGACAAAAGGTGAGACTGAAAGAAGCACCGTAGCTGCTTTGAATATTTTCAGATTTCATTCCTCTGAAGTCTGAAAATGGATGCTGGCAGGAAGGTTCTCTTTCTCCTTCACTTTTGAGCTTGTAGGAGGAGAATAAACAGATGATGGACAGCAGCGACTCAAATCTCTGCACTAGCTAAGCCATACAGCACAGTGCTGGGCACTAATCATCAGTGTTGACAGCAGCAGAGATATGGGGGTGGACAAATGATTGCTAGAGTAGCATGTATATCACCAGGAAGATGTAGTCCACCAAATGTGGGAGCTCCTCCTGCTTTTTGAGAAGCTAACTCCTTCCTTTTAATAGAAATCAGCTGTATGGTACCCAAAGGGTTAAGCTGTTCTGTGTTCAAGCCATCCTTGTATGCTATTGTAAGAGAGCAGTATCTTCACTGCAAGGTATTTAATATCCTTGCATAATTAAACTAGAAGGAAAATGAGTGCTGTTGTACACACAGTAAATTCCTCAGTGATTTGCTTCAAGTTAAGTAGATTTGTGCAGAAATTCTTCTTTGTTGTATGGAAACTAGATGGTTCCTGTCTTTTAGTACCATCTGTCTAGATTAGCCATTCAGATCTAGCCCATGTCAGCAGAGACTGAACGGTGGCAGCTAAAATTTAATTTAGCTCTTGTCCTTTGCCTTTTGCACAATACTGTCACCACTGTGGTTACTTGACGTCTTTGTTAAACGTCTTGGTGGAAAGGCCAAAGTGTGTTCTTTTAGGTGATAGACTTCTGAGCCAGCGTTTATAGGCAGAGCAGGCTGGGAAATCTGTACAGTTTCTCTCTCCTAGCTGAACAAACAAACAAATAAATCAGTCTTCAACTGACAATTTACTATCTTTATGAGAAATACTCTGGATGTTTTTTAAATGTAAAAAGAATAAAGTCTACAACTCTTTCATCTCGAAACCATGAGAATACTTGCATAGATTACAAGCAAAGCTACATTGGGATGCTGTAATTAATTCCTATTAATATAAGAATATAAAGAGCAGATTTTCAGAATATTGGTTGTCTAGACACTTGACTGAAAGAATAAATGCAGTCATATTGCAGAATTGTAGAGAAAGATGAGAGGCAGCACTGAACTGAAGAAATAACTCTGCATGGATTCAAGAGCAGAGAAATGTTTTTAGTCTGTAATGGCATGTAGGGCACTTGAGTTCTTGTCTATGCAGTAATACATGTTAACAGTTTGGTTTAAATTTTTACTGATCTTACTGAGATTCTTACTGTTAAGTCCCTGATATATGGCAGAGAAGTGCTTTCCTCCTGTTTTGATTTTCTTGACTGGAAATTTTGGTACTGGTCTGGGGCCCTTATCTTCATGGTTTTGGGTTTTGGTATAAATGGTTTTGGGGTATATTAAAGAAGTAGTAATAAATACAAATGGACAGAACTTAGCCTTAGATGGGTTTATGTTTACTAAACAAAAACAGAAAGCAAAAGTTTAATATAGTTGATCAGCTGGGGGGGAAGCAATAGGGGATTTGATACCTACATTGTTATGAACATATGCTGGAAGAGGGAGACTGTGATGCATCCAAACACAGCATTATTGCTAGCTAGCAAATCCTGTAAAAGGAGAAATCAATGGTGTCAAAATGTGGACTGAATACCATGCTCAGAGTATGCTAATCCTTGAAGAACATCATTAGATGGCTCCGGTACGGAGTATGATAGTGTGCAGATGGTCTCCATGAATTATTCCAATAAAGACTCAGTGCAAACCTTCATTAGAAGGATCCCCCCTGAAAAGCCCCATGGCTGCTGGGTGAAGCAGCTGCACCTGAAAGCCACTTGTGTGCTTGTCTGTTCCCATTCATCTCTAGATGGAGGTGATTAGATTAACTAATTCCAGTCAATATTGATGTAGTTGTTGTTCAGACTTTTCTTGGTGGTGTAAAGCAATTGAATGAAGAGACTTGCATTGCCTCCATCTACTAGCTAAAGAAAAAAGAACATTGAACCGCAGTCTGTCAAAGACTAGCAGATTTAGAAGAATTTAAAGCATCAATTGACAAATGGGGTAAGGGAACAAAATTTGAGACCACGGTTTGTTTGAAAACTATTGCTTCTGGCCATGGGGGTGCATGCAGCTTGCCAGAGTTATCTTTTCCAGAATCCTTCCAAATACTGCTGCTCGACACAATGACAATGATATAATGATTCCAGTATTTTATTGTGTCTGGCAAACTTTATATTAGTTATACTAGTGTGCTTTAACATATTGAAAGTAATGTTCTTCAGATCAGAAGGCCATGAGTCAGATTTCAGGATGATACATTTCACTTAGATACCATTGGGATTTAAATGTCAGGCTTGTCGTTAATTTTCACTTTCATATATTTGGAAGGCTTTTGGGCATTGATTTTTGTGCACAAGAGCTGAACAATAAGCTGGTTGCTAGAAACTGACTGTTCCTATTGTTCTTGTTCACTGAGCAGCAAACTCTTACTATGTCATAGCTCTGTGTACAGGTTAGGGTGTCATTACATTGATTTCATTTTTTCAGTTTTCCGTTTTGTCTTGGCAAACAGTTAACAGTAGAAATATGAAGTTGACTGTGTAAACAAAACTCTCCAGCGATCCCAGTGCATCCTAATATTGGTATTTCACTGTTATCTCAAATGTAACATGAGAAAAGAAGAAAAAGTAAAAAGAATAGAAAGTTATGATCACTGGTTAATAACAATGATATATATTCATAACAACAGAGTTTAGTGTGCAGAAGAGTATAGATTTGGCTTTTGAGCTTGGACCTTTGCTCCCCTGCATCGTGTTTCTTTGTCTAGGATGATGATTACCCATATGCTAGGTTAGAACAAGATATGCATTGTAAAAAGAAAGAAAAAACCACATGAATATGCATAATATGAGTTCACCATTTGTCATTTTTCTGCTCATTTGTTCTTTTTTTAAATTATTTCTTCTCTGAGCTAAATTCTAAAGTAAAAAATGAAGCATTTCCAGCCATAATTAAACAAACCAACCGTAACTTTAGAATTTAACCATTCACAGGACACGTGCTATATTTTCTCATAATCCGTGTCGAGGGCTCATTAAAGAACATCCTAGAGAGCACACATCCATTTGGCTGGACTTCGTAATGTTTATAGATAATTTCTTTGGCCTGTATGCAGTGGGTAGCAGTAAGGGATCTGTGAATGGAAGAACACTTCCTCCTAGATTTGTATTTTGAATACCATGTTATGGTTTTGATTTTTGTTTGTTGTCCTGCGAAAGCTGTGTTTGCTGAGTGACAATGTGGCAGGTGAGCATATCTGACAAGCAATCTGACTCTTCTACACATCTCTAGCAGGACAAGAAGTGATAACTTTGAGATATTTGTCCATTGCTAAACTGCATTCTTTAGGTTTTCATCTTTGTGTGTTATTGAGGTGTGATGGATCTTCTAAGTTTAAAGTCTGTAGAATTTAATTAAAGGCTGTGTGGAAAACAACCTGACATGAAACCCATGTATATATAGCATTGAAAATTCTCCTTTTGGTCTGCTTAGTGTGACTTAGTAGTAGCTCTACCAGTGTTAGTTTAATTGCATTGTTATAAGCCCTTGAGCTACCAAAACATTTTAGATGAGACTTATTGGAAAGATGTAAACATGATTTAGGCATTCAACTTCTTTCTTCTGCATAAGGACCAAATACTTAGTTTTCAGTGGAAGTAGTTTCCCTGTATCAGGTGCTTATTGATCGTAGCTGCATGGTTTACTTGAAATCAGAAAGACTGAAAAATAAAGTCTTGGGAAGATCAAACAAGTGTTTTTAATGACATGTTCCAGAGCGTATTGTACAAAAATAACAAGCTTGCAGATTACAAAGAAAATAGTAGATATAGATGGATTTTCTCAGAACTGTTTCTTGTGATTATTATGTAGAAAAAAATGTTTCTCTGGTATTATATAATTTTTAAAAATAGACTTTTATACAAAATTACTTCTTACATGTTTTACATTTATTTGGCAAGCAGATCCATTGTGCAATACTTAGGAGAAAAATAATTCCATCTTGAATCACCACTATAACAACAAGTTAAAAGTGATAGACCATATTTAGGACTTGTGTAATGAAGGTATACATTAGAGAAACAATGCTGAACAATCAAAAAAGTTAGAATCACATCTTTCTTTTTAATGTACTTGAAGTGGCAGCCTTGCAAATTAACTTCTTCCACAGTGTACAGCACGGTAGTTTTCCATGTCAAAGTACATCCTAAAAGTCAGGCCTGAAGAAGAAGTCACTGTTTTGACGTGTCTCTCTCTGCCTGGCTGCTTAGATGGGTGCTGCAGCACACCTAAGCAGTTGTGACAGAGAAAAGCCCATGTGGATGCATGATTTGCTCTGATAGTGAGATAAGCGTTTTCTCCTTTTGTAAAATGCGAAGCTGAAGAAATGTGGAAAATGACCTCCTACTAAATCCACTTTTACATGAAGAGAGACTTGCATCTCTCACATTATTATTGCCTAACACCACCACATTTAAAACATCAGTTTAGAGAAAGTAATTCAAACAACTGAGCTTATACAGTAGCTCTGCAAAGATAGCAAAGCAAGAACATAGTGTAATATGTTGGTTTTAATCACAATACTGTAACATGGTACCAGGGAATATGTATTTCAGGAATCTTACTGCATTCAACTATAATGGATTGAAGCCACTTTTATTGTTGTGATATGTGTATTCCTTAAGGGTCTTCAGGATGTTTAGTACAAAATCTTTTTGGATGGGTGATGTGAACATGGAATTTGGTTGCAAAAACAGAGGACCCAAAAATGCACGGGTGCAGCTCATCTCCTCTTCTACCTCCTTGCCCTCTAAATGTTAAATCTGCTCAAGACTATTTATCTTATGTCTATTTTCCACTCAGTTGCCATCCTCATTTATAGAAGTACTGAATTTAGCCCAGTTATTTTCACAGAAGTTTCTTTCACAGGGCCCTATGCTTTCAGCAAAGTGGCTCAAATCTAAATAGTGAAGTTACTGTGATTAAAAGCTAAGTTGATGTCAGAAAAAGTTTGCAATTGTAATGCTTCTGAAGCAGTCTCCCACATTACTCCGGTGACTAAATTAAAAAAATGGAGAAGAGACAAATATTGACATTTCCAGGCCAAAGATTAATTCAGATGGCCAAATCTGTCAGGTGTTGTGATATTGGTGACTGCGTATGTTGTCACCCTGAGATGGTATTTCTGTCCTTAGACAGTTACATCTTTGTGAAACAACTGGAAAGCTTTGAATAGTCCACCCCCAGTTCTTACACAGTTACTTTATGGATTTGATATCCTGGGAAACAGTGCAATGAGAAAGGTTAATAGGCCATAATGTGTAATAATTTGGAACTAACATTCAGAATCATCACCACTTTCATGCCATACAGTTAAGAGATTTTTTCATTGTGCCCTTTTCCTGAAAATACCTGTCATTCTAATTAGTGGAAAGACATATACCTATTCATTTAGTTGCAAGAACAAAGGTTATTGTCAAAGATTAAAACTAACAACAACATTTCTATTTTAAATGGGGACTGGTTCTGAAAGCCCATCCACTCTTCCCACTCCTCCCTTATCTTGATTTCTAAGGTCATTGCATATAAGACATCTGATTTTCTAAATCTGGGGAGCTACTAGCCATGAAATCCGTTTGCTGATTGTTCTGCCCTCCTGGGCCAAAATGCAGTAAATATATTTTCACTGGGTATGATTTTGCAACAAAATGCTGAATTAATGCAGTACGCTATTCTAGTGGCATGATACTTAATATTGGTTTGCATTCTTCAGGAGAAGAATATTGGGAACATGCTAGCACCGAAGCACAGCTGCATTGCCCACAGGTTTTTAATAACGGAGCCCACTGACATTGTCTGAGAGTCACAGTGGGCCTCCCTGTGGCAGGTATTTGATGCAGCTGGTACCACAAAGTGTGGACAGTGCTGCAAGAAAATGAAAACATAATTGCCAGTGTTCACTGAGCTCATTTGCAACCTTTTGACTGTCAGGCATATTTTAATGTCTTATTCTCAAAACCCTGATTTGACACAGGAAGCAGGTGGGCACCTTAATGTTTCATAGCTTTCTATGAGATTTGGAACAAGTGAAAGACTCTGTTTAAATTAAGCTGTCATGCCTTGCTTACTGGTGGCTCTGAAAGTATTTGTTCCTGCAAAAATGATGAGGCCTGATTCAGCAAAGGGTTTCCGTCCTGAGTTCATCAGCACTGCAGCACTGACTGCTGAAATGGAACACAAAGCATGCAAAATTCATAGACTCGTGTCTGGCTGAATGCGGTGGATTTGCAAACGCATCTATGGCTCTAAAAATGGTAAGTTTTTTTGATGGGACTTGGTTATCTAAGTTCTGTGGATGATAGTGCTTTTTAAAATCTTTCCCCAATTTCATCACTATACCTGATCTGTAACCTTTGTGTTCTTTTCGACTTGTAGGCTGCTGATAAAAGTGAAATCAGAATTGGATGTTTTGCCTTAAAATTAACTCTTGAATTTTCAGAGTGGAGTTTAGAGGAGAAGTCCAAAAATTATCATACACACTGATGGCAATTGTGGTGGGTGATATTTCTGATTTATTTAATTCTAATTTATGGGGAAAATCAAGTCTAGAGAGTTTGTTACATTTTCTGGACTTTTGAAGATGAAGAAGCAGAAACTGATACAGCATGACAGCTCAGTGACGTAAATCATTAGGAACCGGTGTTGATTTCATTACAACGCCTTGGTCTCCTGACTTATATTGTAAACAATTCGGCTGAGACTTATGGTAAAAAAACATAGGCGAGGTAAAGCCACAAGTTTTGTTTGATGATATAGGCAAATGCAGCCTAACACAGTACTTGTAGAGAAATGTTGAAATTATGATCTGAGCCCTACGAGTAACGCCAGGAGCTTTATAAAGGCTTTTCTTGTTTGAAACCCCAATTTCACTGCTGTCATGGAAATACTAAGATACATATTACAAGTAGAGGATGAGAGGGAAAAGAAACCAAAATAACTCTGTGTTTGGTTTGTATTACCCCACATCACAATATTAAAATAAGAAGTAGAGTTTTTTAGCGAGTGTGTGGCATTACATGTAAGATTTAGTGCTGTGTATAATGAGAAATTTTTCACTATGGTGAATTTTAGTCACCAAAATTGTCATGTTGACAAAGGTTATTCCATGATTTTATGACCATTAGAAAAAGTTGCTTTATAATCTCGGTCCCAGGAAAATATTTCACTAAATCTTTTGAATAATAATTTGTAATATGGATAGTTCTTCAGAATGTTGTTTGCATTCTTATATTTTATAATTCAGAAACAGCCAGAATGATTTTTATGACTTTTTTGAAGTTCTAAAGAGTAAAATAGAGTTCTGACAAGAACTTGACAATTCTGTCAAGAAGAGGTGTTAGCAGTAGTAGTATTTTTACAGGTCTTTGAGTTGCGTGATGCAATTTACTTGGGAAAGATGCATCTCCTGAAGCAGGATATTTGTGTCAGCTACAAAGCTGATAGTTTAGTTTGGAAAATGCGATGCTCTAACATGACCACTGAGACAGATCTTTTAAACAATTTTTAATCACAGTAAAAATGGTGAGTATAGGTAAAATTAGGATTCTTTATCAGTCTTGGGCCAAGGCCAATGCAATTCTATCAGAATATTTGCATCTTGAAGAACTTCCTTTGTATAAGTGGTGTTCTTCAGCAATGCATCAGTGGGTGGGGAAGATAGAGACATCTTGAGGGACAGGAAGTGTTGGGGTAGGCATCCCTCCATTAGCATCTCTTCTGGTGCAAGAGCTAGGGAGCACTGGGTGAAATTGGTGAGAGCCGAGTTCAAGACAGATTATTTTGCACAAAGTGGACAATACACTCCTGGAAATCATTGCCACAGGGTGCTGTGAATGCTCAGAGGTTAGATGTGTGTCCCTTAGGTCAAGGGGAGATTGGGAGAGTACTTGGATGAGAAAATCATGGTGGATTACTAAGTAAAAGGAAATCATATTCGGCTCAGGAAATCACTTGAGCTGAAAAGAGTTGATAAGGAGAACATCAGAGGTGTTTTGCTCTATGTCTACTGTTGGGACTGGGTTCAACCAGTATATTCATTTTTATTTTCTAATGGAATGAAATGTTTTAAGGCAGTTTGTTTGCCCTGGGATTCCAAATGAGTTAGTAAGTGGTAATGGTGTCTGATGTAGTACTTCATGACAGAGCAGTGCATGGGGGCCACAGCAGGCTGTTTCAAAAAGGACATGCAACTGGAGCTGATATCAAACCCTTTCTAACATTGGCACTTGACTGACTTGCTGGATGGAAAAGGCAAGTGGGTTCAGGCTCACTAATATTCTTTGTTTTGTGTGCTTTAACAACAGAATTTGCCTGTCTAGTTTTACCATCATAAAGGTGATCATTTGGTCCCCAAACTAAAAGGAAGCAAAGACACTTAACAGCATTTAAGTCTTATGGAGCAGAATTGTAAGATATCATTTTGTAAGATATCGTTTCATTATTTACAGCAGTGTTCTTTGACAGTCATCCAGAGACAAGTGCTAGTTATGGGTTTCCATAAACTACTATGTGTATAGTCTCCCATGGTTGAAGTTTCTTCCTGTCTTATTCTAGTGGCTATGCAGATTCTGTAACTGGGCCAGTTTGCTGCCTATTTTAAGATGGGTGGTTTTTCTCATTTGCGTATATACCAGAACAAGATACAAAAGATAACTTTATAGGCAGTCAGTTTTTTTGCTTGAGAAATTTTGGTGCAAAGTTCTTACTTACAGCATTATCTTGCGAAAGGCATGGTTTATTGTGTATCCCCATTATTGTGATTATAGCTGCCATTATTTCTCCTCTTGTCTGCTATTTTTTTAATGGAACTGTCAGACCCCCAGATTAGAAAAGCCTGTTTTGGCTAGAATCCTCCCATTAATCTTCTGTTGCTACTTGTTGTATTGTTTTTGTTTGTTTATCATGGAATTTATTATTTGAGACCAGAAAACTTAATTTAAGTTCACATCTATATGTCTTTCTTGTGAAGTTTATGTTAAAAATTACTCCCTCTTTAAGGAAATGTGTGCATATAACTAAAAACGTGAAAGCAATTAAAATAATTGTAGACATCATCATTATCAGTAGATGACACAAGCTCTGTGCTTTTGCATTACTTGTGCAGAATTCCATTTTAGGTCTCATTGTGTCAAGGCAGAGATTTGCATTTTAATGGAGAAAGCCTGAAGCACAAGCCCTGGAGCTGTTGGGTTGTTATTTAACAAAGAGGCATTGTGCAGAGCTCAGTGTTTTGTTTTCAAAGCTGGTGGTAAAGTAGTGCAGGGCAGGGCAATACATTCTGTCACTGCAGAACTGAGCGTGTGAGTATATGTGAGGTCGACGCAGGCACCTCTTAAACTTTGCTGTTTTCTTCAGCTGTTTGCTTTAGCAAAGCTGAATTGGACTATGGTGCATTGAATAGAAATTGCTTCAGTCCACGAGAGAAGTGGAAAATGCAGTTTCCATTGCACATCAAAGTGGGCATCGAGGCAGCTGCAGAAAGGCACCCCGGGAGCTACAATTTCATCTCTCCTAACCTCAAAATGAGAGAATGGCTTTTAATACCCACTTCTTCTTTTAATGGTCCCCAAATTCTTCCCTGTAGGCTTTAGTCTTTGATGTCTGTCTACTCTTATCTGGATTTTACTCTTCTTTAGACTGTAATGTTTTTAGGGAAATGAGGCAATTCCATTTTATGGAAATAAGGCAAACTTCATCCCACTTTTGCATGGCTTTGGGATTGCTGTGTTAGTCTTCCACTTGGGGTCACCAGCTGGACAGGGAAAGCACATTGATGGTGTGTTTTGACCTGTGCTGCATATACGCCTCCAGCGAGCAGATTTTGATGTTTCTGTGCAGGGGTGATACTCTAATGTGTATCTGTGGTTACTTCGCACTGATTTTGAAGTTGTAAGTGGCCTTCATTGTAGACAAAGCAAGGGCATAGTAGTGTCTGCTTTATATCATGTGGGAGATAATATTTGCAGTCTCTTTCGATGTTGAGAAAAAAAGAGGTTATTGCTACTCTCTTGCTTTAACTAGGATGCCACTTTTCCTCCCAGTACACTGAGTTAATATTTTGGTAAGAGGGAACACTTAGTGTGTGATATAGCTTAATATATAGGCTGAATACAAAGAAAATCTGAGATCTTCACATCAGAAGATGATGTGCACAGAGCTTTCAGGTGACTTTTGTTGGTCAAAACCTGTAAAAACTAAACACAAGGCATGTGCTTGTCTGCAGCCCTTAGACTGGCTACCCCCACATACCAGTCTTTCATGGAGGCATTGCATTTATTTCTTCTTGTTTTCCCTAATATAAAAAGTAATTCAGGACAAAATTGCATATTTTACATGGAACAGAAAATCTTAATGGCAATGTGAAACATTACTCCGCTATGCCAGAATTAGCAGTCTGTGTATATCACTGAAATTAATGTAACCAGTTGAGAAAATAATAATGCATTGGGACAGTGGGTTATGCAGCTGCTTGTAGAAGTTACATTATGTATCACAGTATAAAAACAGCTAAAATAGCATGGTGAACAGGATCAGTAGTCATTAATATAATCCATTAAATTCCAATAATAATTGGACCTTTTGTCAAGAGGTACAGGAGTAAATAAGTGCATCAGTATTCTCAGTTTAATATGAGCTGCAGACTCTCATAAGGCATCTCCTCAGCTGGCATAAATTGATTTCTTGACTCCAAATCGCTATCTGAGGATCTGACCCACAGAATATAATACAGTCAAGGATTGTGTGCTCAGACACAAATATTCAACATCTTTAAACTATAATTATTGCTGAGAGCTTTCTATTTTAGGCTTAAGTATTATCACTCCTTACTGTATCATCTTCCAGCTTTCAGCATAAGAATTGATAGCAATACTAAGGTCATTTCTGGAATCATTATCTTTTTTCAGTGAAAATCTTGATATTATTTTTTTTAATGTTTTATTGCAATTCCATTATTGGTTCGTGGTGCAAAGCGAGGTTGGATTTTGAGGGGTGGAAGTGTACAGGTACAACAGAGACATAAGGCAACTATGTTGAATGACACAATATAAATTAAAAAAGGAACTTGTCTGATAGAATAAGAGTCTCTTACAAAACAGCATCTGAAAAATACATAAAGGCTGTATTTCCATTGCAGAGCAGATACCTTGCAGGGTGTCCCTTAGTCTGGATTCCCAAGCAGGGTCCCTGGAAGGCCTCTGGGTGGGAAATGTGGACATGCATGTGGGAAGCGAGCGATTGTGCTTTCCAGTAGGTCCCTTCTGTGGTTCTTGGCAGTGGTCTAGACAGATAATAAAAAAATGTAAAAATGATGTAAAGATGTAAAATACAAATGGAGGAAATTAGTGTGGCTTACAACTAACAACTGGGAAATAAGAATCAGGCCTGGAACTGCAAATTTGGAGGAAAAAGAGGTATGATCTGAGGAAATGTCAGATGCTGTGTAAGAAGGTCAAATTGTGATGGCTTTGAGTTCTGATGGAAAAAGTAGACCAAGTTCATACATCACCTAGCAGTACAGGATGTTAGCATGTTGTAACTGTTTTCTGCACTTTGCAACAGCAAAATATAGCTGGCAGATAGCTGGCAATTAGCTCAATTTAAAACAAACCCACATATTTTGAGTAAGTTCTCTAGGTTTATTACATGCTATTAAAATGGAGGAGGAGGAGGAGGTGTCAGTTTTTATGTAGCATGGGACTTCTCTTCAGTGCTGGGAACAGAGTGTATCACACTGCAAACCCCATTTTGAACATGGAGCTTGGTTTCTTTCTTGGCAACGTCTATTCCTGTACTGTTATAAAATCTACCAGGGAGATAGAGGGAAAGTCTCTGCAGTGCCAGAAAGAAAAAATAACAGGTCATTTTAACTACAATGAACATGTATTTAAATAGAGTGATATTTTACAAAATGTTGGCTATTGCCCCAGACAGATCATTTTTGAGTCTGAAACACAGAAGAGTAGTAACTAAGCAACAGATCAACTCGTGGGACTTGGATCACCTAAGGAAGCTGATGGAAGAGTCCCCAGGTGATGAGGATGGGGATTATAAAACAAAAGTGCTTGCAATAGGGAGGTTTGGAGAGGGGAAGAAAAGGAAATGGGTTGCTTTAAGAAGGGGAAGCTGGTTCCTTTTTCTTGGGAAAAGCTGTGCATTGAACCTCAGACCTAGCCTTCATGGGTGCTGAAATATGGCAAGGAATTTGAAGAGTAGTAGGGCATGTGACCATCTGTAGTTTCACAAATATCTGTATTTTTTATACTACTGCTTTAGGTAAGGAGTCTAGACTCCTTGAAAAGTTTAGAGACTGTATTAGCTTTAACCTGACTTGTTATGCACAATGTTGGACCTTTTAAGAAATTAATGCCTAAGGAATTATGGGGTCTCAGGAGCCAACACTGCTCTGATAGCCCTCGTACTGCACTCAGGAAGGTCGTAGTAACCCATCTCTGCACTAGAGAAAGCAACTGGAGTTATTGTGGAGATCCAAGAAAAGTGAAAACAAATAGCCCAAGCATTGTAGGACACCAAAGCAGAGATGTGGCTGTCCAGCAGGCACGATATAGCACCATGTCTTGCCACATATCAAGGCCATATAGTACTTGTGCAGATATCCAAGAGCTTTCAGAAAAGGAGCAGGATTTGATTTTTTATTTTTTATTTTTTAATACCATACATTTCAACTTCAGGTTTTGGGTTTTTTAAAAATAATTTCAGAATACAAGAGGAGTAGAAAAAGACATTTTATGTCTGTATTTTTCTACAGGTGATAAAAACACAGCAAGATATTCTCTATACTGTGAGTTGGAGTAGAAGATTATGTGCTTTTCTTCAGCACTGTAGAAATTGTCCAGTGCTAATACAGGTTTAGAAGAGGAAGTTTAAGTAGTGGTGTTTGAGGTTATCAGGAGGTAAAAATGGCACCGGTGCTATGAGATCCACAGAAGCCAGTGCTAAACTTGTTTGCTTCAGTGGGTGTTGGGTCATGGCTTGTATGCATCTCTGTCTTGGTAGGAAGTTACCTCCCTGCATATATACCGCTTGTTCACTTTGCTGGTCAAGAAAGGTCACTACCCTTCCTTTGCATGCACAGTATTGCTCTTCTCCTTCAAATTTACCCAGTATATCAGGATGGTTCCTCTGCTGCTCACTTCCTCGAGCTCCCAGAGGATCTTCTAACTTTTGTTGTTTCCAGTTCTTTCACAAGAGTCACTGCAGTTCTCTCCAGATACCCTCAATTTCTTTTTTCTTTTTGAATCCCAAAAAAGAAACAAAAAAATTGTCTTCAGTTGGGTCTGCTAAGTGTAAAGGACTGGAGATGACTGTGCTGCTCCACTGATGTTTAAGGAATTGCTGCATTTGTGAA
The DNA here is from genome assembly GCF_000695765.1 of Mesitornis unicolor. Lineage (NCBI taxonomy): Eukaryota > Metazoa > Chordata > Aves > Mesitornithiformes > Mesitornithidae > Mesitornis > Mesitornis unicolor. The sequence goes on along the minus strand of NW_010209735.1, from coordinate 41,324 downwards.
GTACTGCTTGTAATGTAATGTATTTACCATCAGTCACAGATGTCATAAGTGATTTTATAAATACCGTGTGTGTGTGTGCATACAAAACCCTCTTTTCATATGAAGAAAATTTAACTTATTTGCTGTATTTGAGTTACAAGAGTTATTTCTTCTTTTGCCTGAAGACAAGACATAATATTCTGACTGTTCGATTGAAAAACACTGTAGCTTGATTTAGTGTTACTTTCTCTTTCTTTATTACTTTTTCTCTTTATTTCTTGCTCTCCTCTGTCTCTCATTTTGTCTCTTTTTGGTGGCTATATATAGTTTTGCGGTATGTTGTTTGGTGGTTTGGAGGAGGGTTCTTTTTATTATTTTTTTTTTAAATGCCTTTCAGGTATTGAGTTCTGCACTTAAACATTGCTACAGTTGATAATAATGACACCTTTACTACTGTAAATGGAAGAGAATTAGGCTGCTCAATTAATTTTTGCCTTGTAATTCAGTGAAAGCCAGTTTACATATACACCTTACAAAGACTTGGGTGTGACTCAGGTCTTCCACATGATGTGCTGATGTAGATGAACTTCTGTGATTATATTGCATTCATATATTCTGTGTGTTATTTTGGGGTATGTCTGAAGGTGCCCCAGTATTTTAGACTGTGATATCTATATTCACGTGGATTAATTTGACAGAAAGCTGCAATGAAAACCATTGTACATAGATTTATATCTTTATTTCAGAGATTGGTAACCTTGGTAGATGCTTCATGAAACAAAAGCTTTACACAAATGATTTCTCTAACCAATTTTTCTTTTCTGGCTATATAGGACATTGCCTGAAAATCTACTGGGCTGGTAAAAGATTGGTATGCTGATTAGATAAGAGACCTTCAGGGAATTAAACATGAGAGAAGAGAGAACTCAATCCCTAAAATTTCTCTCTGTTGGTCTTAATAGATTTCTCCTAGTTACTTGCTTGCTTTTTTACTCAATGGGTGCATAGTTTGGGCTTGAGTTTTGGGATACACAATCCTGCACTGAGAGCTGTGAGGGCAAATTCTTTCTTTAAGCTTTCCAAACTGTTTGGAGACTCAAGAGGCTCTCCCAGAGCCCTTTCTGTGCCAATACTTTGGGGTTCTGGAGGGCTCTAGTTCTCATGGGTTTCTATTTGTTTTTCTCATCTTAACAAAAACAATTTGGATGTTGCTCATTTTTTTCCTAAACTAGACATTTGCATTTTAGACATTGGCAGTGTTTTATCATGTAAGACGATCAAAAAGCTAAACTGGGAAAAAAAAGGGGAAATCTGAATGTCTTGACTGGTTAAACAGCCAAATGTGTAGAGCAAAACAAAGTGAAATAAAAACATGTAGATAAAAGCTGTCCCTAAAGCTTGTGAATTGCCTATTTCACTAAATTAGCATGAAAAGTCATAATCACTATTTCAGTATGCGGAGATGGGCTGTGATGAACACCATAATATTTCCCTGAAATAATCTCCTCAGGTAACATTTTTTCCCCTCTGAAATATGAGTATTTTGTGTTAACTTTGGTAATTCCATTGGTCTAGTTGATGTAAAAGTAGTATTACTTTAAGGACTAAAACTTTCTCTCCCTAGAAACATCAATGTCTTGTCATAGAAACAAGGCTGTCATTCATCTATTAAGATTTTAATTGAGTCAATAAATAACCAGCTTGAGTCCCTACACTGGAGGACTGCTGAAGTATAAACTCTCACTTCAGTCTCTTGTGTTTAATCATTTGTTATTAGATAGTGGGTTTGGTAGTGTGTGTTCATCTGGTCTCTCATCCTTCTCTGAAACATTTTATTACCTCATCCCTGCTCTCTCACTTTGAAGGCAAATCTAGGGCACAGAGGACCCCATGGTTTCCAAAACTGTGCAGCTTGAACTGCACAGGAGAGAGGTATGATTTTATTATTTTTTCTATGTTGTCTTCTCTTATGGGAAGGGAAAATGATACGAGGTGTGTGTTCCTTGGGCTATGGGGTCTAGTTCCATGATTTGCTTTCTGGCAGCACGTTGAGGGTGATGAGTCTTACATGGATGTCAGGAAGAAGATCCAAGAGAATCTACTTGTATTTCAGTTCTTTCTCATTTCCTTCCTGGATGTGCCAAACCACCATCACCATTAGTGAAATGGCTTTTAATGAAGTGTCAAAATTTAACCCATCTTATTTTTTTTCTGGAAAACATAGGTAGTGTTTGTATTCTTCTGGTATTTCCATTGCATCAGTCATACAGAGCACTTGTATGACTGCAGAATCTGCTATGCTGAAGGAGAAGAATCTCATTTGAATTAATGGTAAAGAAATAATGAAATCAGTAGGGGTAAGCTCAGTATTCATGAGCTGGTTTTCATTTATTAAACCTGAGCTCGTCTAAAGTGTAATAAACATGAGTGCAGTAGTCTGCAACCACCCCAAGGTATGAAGCACTGACAAGTGTCAAGGCCGTGTTTCTTCTCTGTCGATGGTATCAGCTCCTGTGTGTTTTTTGCTGCTTGCTATTTCAGCATGAGTTAGCTAGAGCCTGCTGCTCTGCTGTGTAGTAAGTCATCAATTCGTGGCTCAGCCCCTGAGGTCCCTGTTCATTTGTCAGTCTCTAGCTCTCTCTTCTGTCAGTCTATCCTGTCTACCTAGCAGGTGAATTAGAGACAGGCTGGAAATAGAGCAAAATTGCAAGTTCCATAATAATCTGTCATGTGGCTGCCTCTTTTTCAGGAATGCTTGGGTATTTTTAACCAGTTTGTTAAAGCTAGATATTTGGTCTTGTATATCCCTCCTGCTATATTTTTCTGTTGTTAATTTTTTTTGGTTATTCTTGTGTTCCTCCACACTCAACAACACGAGTTCATCTAGCACTCATAGGGAAACAAATCTGTCAAGAATTTAACGCAGGAATGGAAATGCCAATATGAAATACACTTGGGTTATGCCACTTTTTTATATTCTTTAAACTGTAATTCCCCTGCAATAGCGTTGTCTCTTCTTTATGGTGTCTGCTAAACTTTTGAATTTAAGAATATATTGAATTTTAAGGTTTCTTATTCACCCATTCCTCCTCAACCAGCAAATTTATAGCTCTCAGTGCTCCACAATTGCCTGCTGTGACAATAAATAACATCTCTTCAGTAACAGAGATTATTTAAAAATAATTTCCATTCTCCACTATAAATCTGATTTCTAAACTTCCCCAACATCATACGCCGTTGTATGCAGTTACACATACTGTGAGGTTGTTCAGTGAAACATGAATATCAAAGATTTGCCCATCACAGGAATTGCATGTCAGAGTTAATATGCATTATTAGACTTCCACAAAAACGGAATTCACACTAATCATTAGAGAAACAAAAAGGTAAGGCAGGACACTCTGCAGTCCATTGAAAAACAATGCTGGAGTGCTATGGGGAACAGTTTCTACAGTGCCTTTTTTATTCCTGCCTGCCAGGGTAACCAAATTTAATAGGAGGTCAACTGTGACAAGTGAACTTGAAGTGATAGTTGGTAGCAGTAGTTTGTTTGTCTGGAACTTTTTTTCCTCCACAGACCCATTTTTATAGGTGTATTTTATAGACCTTTAGATTCAGACATTCTTCCTACACTGCTAGACGTATTTAGATAAAAACTAGTCTTTAGAGTTTAATGTAAAGTATTATAGTCCCTTTGAGGTTGATGTACATTTTACTACACATGAAGATTTGCCCCAGAAGTGCTATCCTGCGTGCACACATTGCAGCAAAGTGTGTGCAACACGGCTGGCAGAGGCCCCAGGGCAAAGAATAAACGGGGCTCCTTTTGTAGCTGTATGCTGCTGTTCTTCCCATCTACTGCTGGGGTCCTTCCAGCTTCTGAGCTGTTGTAAAGTTACCCAGTCTTTACGCTCAATAGCCACTTTCTTTGTGGTGCTGGAGGGAAAGGAGAAAGAAGGGAACAAGTTAGTTAAAAATTGCTGTATGTCCCATTAGGGAAAAACAAAAACTCTCTTAAAAAAACTAAAGTGAAAACATAGAATCTAATTGCTTAGTAACTCCAATATCTCTACTTGCTTATATTGCTTTTCTGTTATGTAGTGTTGTATTATTGATAGTAGTGGCTACAAGGTGTCTGAGAGATGGGAGCAGGAAAAACCCCAGTCCATTAATGTATTACATCCCAGATTCATTAGAATCTTGTTTTACTCTAATGCAGCAGGTATGTCTGCCAAATGCAAAAGTTGGCCCACTGCTCTGAATGATAAAGCTGAGTAACTAAGCTTCTGGATCCTGACTGTGAATTAGAAAAATGTAAGCAACAGCAAAGGTAATTGCAGTAGACTAACAGTACTGATATTAAATAAGAACATGATGCTGTAAGAAACCACACGCTGAGTGTCAAATGCAAGTTGCTTTCCCCTTTTTCTCTCTTGCTTTTTAGTCTTTCCGCTTTGGCTTTTATTTTCTTCTTTGCTGCTTCTTTCTGGTCTTGACAACTGAAAGTGCTCACTGAAAAGGTAATATCTGAGATGCATATTCATATCAAGTTCTAATCCAGTAGCAGCTGCCTTTAAAATGGCTGTCAAATGCATATTTAGTGAGCTGTGCTTGCTAAGCATTTTCTAATACTGATGTCATTAGCATAAAAGAAAGCTGATTACCCAAGTTTGATTTTTTTAAAAAATTTTTTTTCCCCCACTACATTAAGAAGAAAAAAATATTACAGACTTTTTTTAACAGAAAATACATGGATTGGTGTCTTAAAGTCATCATTCGTCTTTGTCTTTCTTGGCCTCCTGAAGCAGAAGTAGGCCTCAACACATTTTGCGATTAGAAGTAGTTTTTATGACTTTTAGCAGTTACCTGGTTGCTCCCTGCAAGCAGCAGCTAATTGTATTTCAACCATCAGTCAGGGAATGTATTTATTTCAGATTTGTGCAAAACACTAATATTAGTTTAACCTTTCCTCAGCTGTGACAGATTTTATGGTATGTACCATACAGTTCAGTGCTTTATGCTCTTCATTTGTTCATAGAAAATTCTGAGGGCATGCCATGCTGCAGGTAACATATTTAAATGCTTACTGGGTTTATATGGAAAACAGTCACCATTGATGGCAGGCTAGAGTGAAGATGGGACAAACACACCACCACAGATCAGGAAGGATGTTGTGGTACCTAGGGACAGAGTTCGTGTACCACAGCAGGTCACCGAGAGTTGAAGTGCATATAGCCCCTGATGCTGATCACGTAGATCTGCTCTCGGAAAGAGTATAGAAGCACAGGTGACTGCTCACTGTTGGTTTGTTGCTGTTCATAGAGTGAACAAAGCTAAGAGGACCAGATGTTTTCCTTAAGATACAGGAGCATGGCAGAGAGAAATACCTTATTAAATTAGGGCAAACAAACCCTTTATTTGTTTCAGTAGCATCTTCTGTGAACTTACATCCCATGTTTTGTAATTTTTTGCTCAAACATTAGGAGTTTCTCTCCATAGAAATATTCAATTGAAACACATTGTTAAATTTTACCTAACAGATCATTGAAGAGAGTTTTGTTTTGCTGAGTTTCAGGTACCTTGGTGTGACTTTTTAAGAAGTAACTTTGTGTTCTTTTTGTCTGTTGACCACCTTCTTGCCTCTGTTTTGGGATCTGGATTGTCAGAGGGTTTGTAGAAGCCAGGAAGATGAACTTCACATTGTTTGCATGCTGTATGCAAAATGAACCCAAATTAGACTGGATTTTTCTTCCTCTTTATGCTGTTTCTTGTACATACCGGATGTATTTCTGAGAAAATAGATTACAGTTTGAAAGTAGCAAATAGCTAGCTATCAAGTAAAACCAGCTGTCGCCAAAATATGCAAAAGCAACAGAGCAACTTAAAGGGAAATTATTTGTCTGAAGGCAATAGTGTAGAGGTCACTGATCAAATACATAGATTGTCTTTTTGGGAGAGAGAAAAGAGCTTCCACTTAAATTGGTGTCCAAAGGTCTCAAAGTAGTTTGTAGCCTCTTACCAGGTAATGAAAAAATTATCATCTCCGTTTTACAAAAAGAGAAGATGAAGTATCTAGCAGAGCCTGTCTTTTGATTTGTTTTCAGGTGTTTTGACTACAATGTCACCATTCTTCAGTTTATACATTAAGATTTACCTGAAATAAAACAATAATGCAGAATGGTTAAGGTGCAAACAGCAATTTTATAATATTTGAATCTGGAAGCCAATGCACACACCAAGTTTAGATCTGTTCAGAGTTAAGCAAAAGTAAGGGAAGGGCCTTGGTTGGCCTTTGAAAACTAAATTCTACAGAGGCTAATTATTGACTAGGGGTATAATTTACATGATACATGTTTCAAAGGGAAAATTGTGTTTTACCTTTTTTCCTGCTTTTGTTTTTCAAAAACTGCCTAATTTTACCACATGCTGTACCAGTGTTTTCCCCACAGAAGAAATGTTTCACTAGATAATTTTTGCTGGTGTGTATATGTACAGCCTGAGAACAGAAGTGTTTTAATTGACACAATTGAGTGCAGTATGGATAATAACTGCTATTTCAATGACTGTTCTCATTCTTTATCCTAGCTATTGTTCAGGAATGTAAAAATGATTTTGTGAACCTGAGTACAAAAACCTGTATCTGAAAGCTCTCACTATTGATACCATTTGTGTGTGGAACATACTCTAGAAATACCATGCCATTTCACAGATTTAGGCTCTTTATCCCACTCCCCTTTAATTCAATATATAAAAAGAAATTTGGCTACACAGGGCAAAACTCCTGCTGGTTTCTGTGAAAGACGAAGAATTTCTGGGTGCACAGCAAGATGAGGGGGAAAGAGCTGAATCTCAGAGGTCACCAGAAAGCTTAGAAATTTCTGTTACTCAATTGCAAATGACAAACACTAATGTGACTATCCGCACCTAAAATGTAGTTCTTCTAGTGCAAAATGCAGCATCTGTTTAACACTTTAAAGTAACACTGTCCAGTGTACACATAGAATACAGGGCAGAAAATGAGGAATAGTTATTAATGCTGGAGAGCATAAATGTTCTGTCAGGAGCATTTATACAACTATCTGACTCCAGTGCATGACATGCTTTTAAGTAACCTGGAGCATGGAGCTTAGAAACACACCTTACTGAAGGACTGCATGCTCTTTTCCTCAACCAGACCATGTTTGTCCTCATTACGCTGGAAAGTGGTTAAAACACTTGTGGGCTGTAGGCACCTTTGTTGCATTTACTGAGTGCCTTCTCCGTCCTCTTCCTTCCAGGTAGAGCAGAGCCACTGAAATGTTCAGTGGCCCAAAACCTTGCTAAATACCAATTCATTACTCTTCCTCTTTAAGCACAAGCTGTTCAATTGTGCTAATCTTAAGTTTTCCACAACTGTTGCTCTACCATTAGCTGGTTACCCTTTCCAGTGCATTTCTATTTGTCTGTTATTTAGCTGCTGTGCCTCTGCAGTATTTGAAACACTTCACACCCCTAACTGATATTATGGTCATCTAAAACATGCTTTACAAAGCCAAAACTCTTACTTTTTCAGATTATTGCTAAGAGAATCAAAGAGCTCTTCAGAGCTAATAAGTGTATTTTTAAAAAATAATTTTAATATGTGCCATCTAGGAGGAAACAAAAGCAGAAATAAATAGGTATGAGGTCTCAAATTCTGTCTTATTCCCTATCTGTCAGTCAGGCACCGCAAAACGCTCTCTTAGGCTGAGAAGCCTCTGTAGTAGGTATAGTACTTTTGTTCCATTGTAGGGTGAGTTTTGGCAGTGTGAGAGGTCTAGGTGAAGCTACGCCAGAGCAGTTCTGAGCTGGACAGCAGCTTTTTCAGAACTGCCATGAACTGATGAGAGGAAGCATTCACTGCACAGTGGCTGATGCTGAAGTTAGCATAGCCTGAAAAACTTTACAAATTACTGTGCCACACATGACCCTTTTTACAGGGGTATACTTATCTAATGTGGTGAGTTGGCCATAGCCAGCAGCTAAGCACCCACATAGGTGCTCACTCGCCCCCTCTGCCCTGCCCTCAGTGGGATGAGAGGGAGGACAGGAAGAACAAAAGCAAGAAAACTCGTGGGTTGAGATAAATGCAGTTTAGTATGTGATGGAAAGAGGAGGAACAAACCAAGTAAAGCAAAAGAAATCGTTCACCACCTCCCACAGGCAGACTGATGCTCAACCAGTCTCCAAACAACAGCCACCTTGGAAGCCAAAAAGCCCACCCTTTTCTGTCTCTACTTGTTTTTATTGCATGATGTTATATGGCATGGAATATTCATTGGGCTGTATCACCTCCCAACTTCTTGCCCATCTCAGGCTATTCCTTGGGAGGAGGACAGAGGAGAAAAAAGGCCCTGAGGCTGTACAAGCACTCTTCAGTAGCAACCAAAACACAAGTGTGCTGTCAATGCTGGTTTAGTGACAGATCCAAAACATAGCACCATAAGGGCTGCTATGAAGAAAGTTAACTCTATCTCAGCCAGACCCAGTACATCTATTTGTATAAATCCTGTTCAGATTCCCACAGGGAATCCTTGTGGAAAGGGTTCATCTCACAGCACACACAAACCCTGGATATTACTTAATTAATCTTCCACCTCCTCTCTGTGCTACTAGTTGGTCTGCTAAGGGAACAGTAATTTAGTAACTAACACTGAAAGTTCAAACAATGTAATTGTCATCAAGTGAAAGAGAAGCTCTCTGGAGAATGGTTATTATTTTGCCCAGGAAAAAAAATTAAGAAAAGCAAAAAGAATTCTTATTTTGCTAGATTGAAAAATTAATGTGTTGGCAAGATGGGAGTGCTTTTATGGAGTTTGCAGTGATTACACAGCCCGTCAAACAGCAGTGGATATTTTGTTCAGCAGAATCTGTACTCCACAGGATTTGAAAGTCTTTCAAAAAGTCATGTGGGTGTGTGAAATGTAAAGTAACAAGAATTGTCGTTAAAGAAGATACGAGCTAAAATGAGTCTGAGGAGGAATTTTATTTTTGAATGCTCCGAAGAAAAATCCCTTGATAGTCAGTAGTTAGATTAGAGAACAGCACAAATGCTTACAAGAAAGAAAGTGAGCACAAGTTCTTCAATTTGAAACTGGTGATTTCATTTTAAAAAAAATTATATACCAGTAAATTAAGTTCTGTGATTATAAGTTCCTTTTTCTTTCTCCTGCAGTAATGTTTTTCTCTCAAACCTGTAGTCATGGAGGCTGTATAATAATAAATGGACACAATGAGCTATATGGTTGCAGACCAACACACCAAGCTTTTGCTTAGTTTGTTTTTTTATTGTTTATTTCTTAGTGGTGATGGACTTTCTTGTACAAAGGGAGGGCATTTTTCCAGAGATTCAGTTAAAAGCAAAAGTTAAAAAAAAAAAAAGCTGTGAAAAGTTTACTATTATTGGATAGACAGGCATAAAAAGTAAGTGTGAAGTTACAGAGAATAATGATGCATATAGGGATCAGTTCAGGGTTGCTAGCGGGCTGATATGAAATGCAGTAGATCTGCTTGTAATGAAGCTAAAGTCAGACATGCAAATGAAATATCATAGAATTATAGAATGAATTGAGTTGGAAGGGACCTTTAAAGATCATGTAGTCCAACCCCAAATAATTTAGTAAGACAGCTCAGAAGGAAATTGCTTGACATTAGGATAGATTATTTCAAATGAAGCAGTTCTTTTTTGCTCTTACTAAAATATCTGAGCCCAAAATTGGGTATTCATCGATGTTTTAATTTGTTTAGTTTCTTAATATACTGTTAATAATCTGTTTCAGTCATATGTTTACTCCAAACTGATGCTAAAATCATTAGATTTTGGCAGTGGAGTTTTTCATGTCTTATTTCTTTTATTCTATGTAATCGTCTATCTTTGGTAGTTGTGTGCATTTGTATACTTTCAGCACATTGACATGAGAATTCTAGCACTTCGTTATCTTTTAGTATTGCAGAAAATATGGTAGCTGTTGGGACTTCTGGCAAACTGTATGCAGAAGGAATTTTACAAATTTTTGTGAATGTCACAATATTATTTTTACTGTCATTCTGTTTCCTTACTTGGTTTTCTACCTAATTTAGTGTGTGTTTGTTTTGATCTAATTTGTTAGGACTAGTTTAATCAGAATGTAAGTGTGCTCATCCATTAGAACATGAGATACTCCTGATTTGGATATGAACAAAACAGAAACTGGACGGTTAAACTTAAATCCATACAGATAAATAAAGCAATTATACACACCTATGACCCAAAAAGAGAAGTCTGTGGTCTGGGGAAGATGATGCTGTAGATTTATGCAATGGGAATGTGCCTTTGAAAGAAAATTGTGTGTACTGCTGAGATAGAGTCAGAGAATGATTTGGGTCAGAAGGGAATTCTAAAGATCATCTAATCTAACTCCCCTGCTATGGGCTGGGACACCTTCCGCTAGATGAGGTTGCTCAAAGCTGCATCCAGCCTTGAATACTTCCAAGTGATAGAAGTTAAAGGCATAACGGATGTATGTTAAAGGCAATGATGGGGGTAGGGGTCATATATTTAAGAAGCAACAACACTGCTGCATTTATTATGTGCAGGCACCTGATAGAAAGCCATTTGGTGTAAGCAGCTGCATAAGAAACTAGAAAAGGATGAGGGGTTTGCAATAAATTATGATTGCTTGCTACTCTGAGAAGTCATTTTGAGTAATAGAGCAATCATTGCCTTTTGTTCATAGAATGAGCAGCTTTATTCAAAAATACAGTTACTGATCTGAAATACTCCATTCTTTTTGCTGTCTGACTTCTGTGGCACACACAGGTTTGGATCAGTTGCTTCTCACTCAGCTGGCTAATGGATGTTAATGGCATTGTGGCTGGTGTCATCTTGTATTGATACCACAAGGCCCCAGTAAGTCATAGAAAACTGAAAGGAAATAATGGAAAACATGGCATTGAACAGCATCAGTGAGAAAAATCTCAGGAACTTTTTATGCCCTTGCACTTTTCCTGTAAACAGGTAGAGCAGAGAAGGGTCTTCTAATTCATTTCTGGGTGTTGGATGTGCTGATTTCTCTGGCTCACCAGTGCTGCACATGCAGCTCCTGGGCACAGCCAGAGATGTGTGTGAGTCAAAGATGTGGTGTAGTGTTGAGTCAGTGGGGCACACACGATCCCTCATCCATGGTGAAGCGGAGCAGAAGGAAGCTGAGGGGCCATCTTGTACAGCACCATGGAGTACATGAGGAGCTGCTCAGCCGTGCTCTTTGAGAAGGTAGAGTGCACTGTGAGTCACACAGCTTGCTCTGACAGATGGGGAGCAAGCAAGTAGAAAGCAGAGGTTTAGGCTGGCAGGATAATATATGCTGTTCTTGGCTTTCCCTAAGACACGTCTTGCTTAGGTCAGAAGGCCAAGTTCAACTGTTTCAAGGGCTGGAGCCAGCCCCTGGGATTGACTGCTTTAAAACTGGTCTGTTTCAGCATTTCATGGCAGAACATGTGCAGCAAAACTTCTCTCCACCCCCTTTCTTCCCATCTGCCCAACTTTAAATGCAGGTTAGATTCCCAAGTGTTTTTTGTCATTGATTATAACACTGTATTGAATGTTTCACTGTGCTCCTGCTTTAGAGAAATCTGTGTTTTCTCATCTGTTTTGGTTTTTTTGCAAGCATGAGTTATCAAGCAAGGTAATAAGGTAGTAGAAGTGCTTAACATTAATAAAACTAATGGACAGCAAGGTTGGATCTGTCCTCATGCGTACAATCAATTTTATGAAGCTTCTTCAGTCATTTCTCCAGGTGCTTATACAGGGCTCTGGGAAAAATGAGTAATAAATACTTAAACACTTACAATACTTTGATGAATATTTTACATTGTAGAGTGTGTGAATATTAGTAACATTAATGCAGACTTGAGAGTTAGAAAAATTTTTATAACCAGAATGGCTGGTCATTAGGTGGTAGCTCAGGGATAGTGGTGGAACTGAATGAAAGAAAGTGTTTGCCAAATTGTCTGCTTGCGTTTCATAAAGTACTGAAAGTGCAAATGGAAAATATCTCCTAAAGTATATCTAATTCTCACCTTTGTATTTTGGAAAGTACTGGCAGGGTATAGTATAGGCTAGACTGTAGCAAGGGTGAGACAGAAGTGCAGTAACTGCAAAGATGGATACCAGATGGCAGTGTGTTTGAGATCCCTTCTGCTTCGGTTGCTGCATCTAGGGTGTAAGCAGACAGCGCTGGCAGGCCTAAGGAGTGGTACCAGCAAATCACCTGGGGCTGGAAAAGAAGTCCTAGTTTCTCTGAAAGCAAGACAAAATACATTAGAAAGCAAGTCAAGTGTACCGATGACAGAAATGGAGGACATATCCAACTAAGGAAAACAATCTTTTCTATCTTGAGGTTCTGAGATTACTTACCCTATTTCCATCCCTTTTTCCTCTGTGTTCAAGTTCACTCCCAGTGAGGATGCTATGGCTATGGTTGTGGTCTGTTAAGCGATCCAAGTTTCCCACCTCTGTAATCCTCACCTGGTGAGGTCTGTTGCCGACATCAGCCAGAAATGCACTGAAGCCCTCTGGTTAATAAAGCCTTCAGGGCGCAGTAGTGCACTTCTTCCTCTGGGAGGCACCCAGCACCCTGCTTGGGCTACAGGACAGAGCTTTGAATTTCGCCAGCACAGTTCACCTCCCATGGAAATAAATAACCTGCTAAGTGTGTCACTTGATATCCAGTAACAGAGGAAAGTGGTGCTACTGCATTCTGGGGGCAGCTGATACAGAGTAGGCCCACTCTTAAACATAGGCCCAAAGTACAGCCCTTTCTTTTGGGAAGGGCCTTCCGCACTCATCCCAACATCAGTTCTTGCCAAAGTGGGAATGCTTGTCCATCAGAAGCTACACTGAAGTACTCCATAAATTTAGCCTTAAAATTGTTATTCTGGACTTAGAGACTTGGAATCTTAGGACTTAGAGGGTTGGAATCTAGTCCTGCTTTTGCAGAATTTAAGTCCTTTCTAAATAAAATGTAGATGTGTCAACCATCCCAAAAAAGCTAACATTAAAATGCAGACAGAGTTGGCTGTGTAGAAGGCACTTGGAAGCACTGTAGGGGTAAGAAATATTTCATGATAATGCTTAAATGCTAGATAAGAAAGAGAGCTGAGTTTCGAAGTGAACATGTTAGGGTCAAAACCAACAAATGATTCCGTAATGAAACACGAACTGATGGAATCATTTGAGAAAATATTTTTCTGCTTCTGAGATCTAAAATGCCAACATAGGGCATAGAATGTGAAATATTGCAGTATTTTGAGTGATATTTTCTCTGTTTCTACATCTTTACAGTATACATGAAAGTAGGTTTTGTGGAAAGACCAGCTGAGCTTTTTCTGTGTGTTTTTTTAATCAGACAATCCCAGTTTTCAGTTATTCAGTTGTTGAAGAGATCAGTAAGGTTTTCATTAGGTCAGGAAGCCACATGGAAAAGGCTATTAAATTACTGAAAGGTTATGTCACATTAGGGAAAACAGGTTTGTAGTTTTCTTTTTAAATTATGTGGAAGAGACTTTCCACTTTGCACTAGACAGTGTGTAGAAATTGGGGGGGTTTTTGTTTGGCAGTTTTGGGATTTTGTTTTATTTTGTTCTTGTTTTTTAACAAGTTGACCTTAGAAGACTCCAGTGTACCTTTTTGGAAGCAAGCCAGCATACCTTCTTTTGGTGTTCATGCCATTGCTTTGAACTGAATAGATGAAAAAACATCCCTCTCTATTGGAGTAGAAAACTTCTCATGATCATATTAGGGCTTATTGTTCTCAAAAATAAATTGAGACTCAGGTTGCTTATGCTATCTCCTTTTTCCAGAATCTTAAATGTTGCTCAGTAGTGATTTATATTGTGGTCTGCAAGCTGAGATGGCAGAATCATAGAATCATTTGGTTGGAAAAGATTATTAAGATCAACGAGTCCAGTCCATGACCTGTCCACTACTAAACCATGTCTCTAAGTACCTCCTCTGCCCATCTTTTAAATAGCTCCAGGGATGGTGACTCGACCATTTCCCTGGGTAGCTTTATAATTTCATTTGGAGGGAATTTTTAGCCTAAAGAAATAATGAGGAAGATAAAAGTAGGCCAGAGCTCCAAAAATGTAGGTAGTTGTATATAAATCCAAAAAATATAGAAATTAAGATAAAGATACAGTTCTTTTATGTGGCCAAACTTAATTTGTGTAACTGATAGCTGATGGAATAATTTGCATGACCTAAATGAAAGAGTATAGCTTGTTCAGGAAACAAAAATCAGGGGGAAATGGGAAAATGTGCTGTGTTTGTGTACCAGCAATGCAGAGGCTTGTTCTGAAGTCCAGATCACCTGGAAAGGAATACAGCAGGAGATACTATCCAGCAAGTTTTTAAATGCTTTGGTAAGGTTTTGGCATTTAAGGTCAAGGAAATAGCTAGAGGACTCTTTTCTTTGTAAACAAGGAAGATAAAGTCGGGATGTCAGACAGGGTAACATTGGTGAGAGGCATCTAAGATATGTTATTATATCCAGTTGATAGGAATGAGAAATAGGAACATAGTAGCAGTGGATTTCAAAAAAAGCTTATCATAAGTGCAAACTTACCTCACTGTGGAGGAAAGATTGAGAGTGTAGTAAGAAAACCCCAAACAGGAGAATGAAGTCCATAGGAAGTGGAGACTGTATTGGGTTACTAAGGTCAAAGATAGAAGTGTAGCACAGGCACTTAAGGACATTATGAGAAAGACCAAGGCACAAAATGAAATGCAGCTAACAAGGGAAATCGGATATAATAATAACAATTTTTTGGTAAGTCTATTCTTCAACAATTTATTGTGATAATGGAAAGGCTTATTGATTAGAGTCACTCTGGCTCCTGTACTATTCAGTACCTATTAGCAATTTCGATAATAGAAAGATTTTTCAAATTCCTTCCAACTCCACAATCCAGCACAGTGATTTATGAGTGGGCTTACTCTTATCCAGTTACATAAAGTTTTGAAATGTTCCCAGTTCATTTACTTCCAGGTTTTCAAAGCTGCTGATTTTACTTTTAAGAAAGGACTGTACGCCGTATTGAGGTCTCCACTGAAGAGAAAAAAAGACAAGACAGTGAGAGTACAAGTGCAAATGAGTCCATGTCTGCTTGGTTTTCTTTTATAATCAGAGAAAACAGTGATTGTTTCTTTATGATGCACCGAGCCCAAAGACATAGGCATCCATATACATGCATAGTTGGTATCAGATAATTTTAAGAGCACTCCTGTACTTGCATCTGGGCTCTACACACCCTCGCAGCCTGTCTAGCAGGCCCATATAAACTGTGATAGCTTTAACCAGCATTTGGCAACTGGTTTCTCAAGAGTCCCAGGAGAATCAGGGTTCCAAATCAGCAGAGGTCAGCTGTGGAGTCTTTCAGACTGGCGCATCTCAAGGAAGCCACAGGGCAGAAACTGTTTCTCTTCTGATGTTGGACATAGGTTCAACTCCAGGTGACTGGCAATGTTATCTTGTCGCTTAATAGTCAGAAGAAGATCCCTAAGGCTGTGGCTGTAGGGGAGCCATACCAAAGTCATCCTCTGATCTGAAATGCTGTGCTACAGAGTGGTGGGTGACAGATGAATGAGCAATGCTTCTCTTGGCGGAGCTGTGGACTTTGAATGTTGGGAGTGGGATAAGAAGGAATGTGGTGGTGACGTGTTATAAACCAGTCTGTCTCTGTTCTGAAAGAACAGGCTTTAGTGTAACTGAATAACAAGCCTGAATGCTGTTCTACGAACAGCTGGAAATGCCCTAGAGTCCAGTAGAAGATTAGATAGTCTTTGTCCTAAACAAATTTAAGGCAGCACCTTCAGTTTAATCTAGTGTTTAAGTCTTGCTACTCACAGAAAAAAAGGCTTAATGAACAAAACTGGTAAGCAGATGGACTGACTGAAGTGTGAAAATTGAATTAGAATTACAATTAGAGTTAAAATTTAGATGTGGCCTGTGGTAACCCTATAAATTATGGGCTTTGTGAGACTGGCTGCAGGGAGCTGCCTTTTTTGTACTCTTCCACTCGGTATAATGGCTACAAGAAACATCATTTGTACTGAAAAGGAGCAGGAGAATGCACTTACTTTCAGGAAAGAAAATCTTGTCTCAAGGAAGGAACACAGGATGTTCTTCAGGCGTCTTTTAGAAAGGATGCAAAAACATCACTTCATCCTGAAGCAGAGGATATCCGAGGAGAATGCTGCAGAGTATATCCTGGCAGAGTCTGACTTACATGTAAGGAAGAAAATAGTGTAAGTTCCAGTGTTTAATGGCAAGATTCACTGCAGAACGCCATGGAATACACATTTCATTTAG
Source organism: Mesitornis unicolor (assembly GCF_000695765.1). Classification (NCBI taxonomy): domain Eukaryota; kingdom Metazoa; phylum Chordata; class Aves; order Mesitornithiformes; family Mesitornithidae; genus Mesitornis; species Mesitornis unicolor. The sequence continues at coordinate 24,978 of NW_010209735.1, read as the reverse complement.
CTGTGTAAGTGGTTCTGCAGTAATGTGCTTTGTTGAGATTTAAGGGTTTGCCAAGGCAGCGTGTAAGCTATCAGGTACAGTGACACTGAACGCTGAGCAGCACAGAGCTGTGACTTGAGAAGACAAAGTCGGTGAGAAATGGGAGGATGATCCACAGAAGGGATGACAGATTTGTCAAGACAGACACAAGCATCTTAATGCTGTACTTGATATAAGTCTAAGCAAGCAACCCTTTGTTAGTCCATACAACAATTTGAATCTTCCAGCGCACTTCTATAAGTTACGCTATATCATGTCAGGGAGCTAACTTCCATGGAATAATAATTCTGTTTTAATTCAGCCCTAACTAAAGAGAACGTCTTGTCAAGAGGATCAGTGAGAATTTTACAAGCAATGAAAAGAATTTTCTCCAGCAATTTTCCCAATTGCTGTAATCCAGAAAAAACTGAAGACGTAGGAGAAAGCATGAATTTCCAAATTGCAATACAGACATGGAAGCCTCTGTTACATACATTTTCATTTTTTTAAGGAATGCCAGTACAATAAGTGAAATAGAGATGCGAATCTGAATTTAGACTCACAAGGAATGTAATTATTCAGTGTAAAAAAGACAGATATATACACACACACACACAGGTATCTATGTATGTGTATATATATATGTGTGTATATATATATACACACACAGTTGAATTTCAACTCAGGGCCAATTTTGTGGAAGAAAAGGACAATTAATAGGGAGACAGTTGGAAAGCAATGGAATGAACCACGTAAGAATTACATGAATTAATGAATTATTACCCTAGGTGTTGTCCCAGGCCAAATTTAAGCGTGAAGGTCTGATTTTGAAAATTGTTGAGCAATCTCCCATAAGTAGTTCTGTCTTTCTAGTAATATAGGATGATATATTTTTATATATATCCATTTATATTTCATGCGTAAGGCTAATTTGAGCTGTGATTGATATATATGCCTGTGAGTTACTGTTTATAAATGAAGTGCTGATGTCCAGGTGCTTCTCACTCTTGCCATAACTCGATACAGTATCACTGTTGCATTAAATTCCTCTGAATTCTTTAATGCTTCACTCCTCACTGTACAAGAAAGTACAATGCACCAAATTTCAATGTTGTGACAACGCACTGAATTCCAATGTTGTGAAGCATTGCCAGGGAGGAGGAATCCCTCTCAGTACATACTCACTGGAGATAAATATTTTTGAGGGGTAAAAAAATCCTTTGTATAAGAAGAAGGAAATCTTTAGAAAACATGCCTTAAAAAGGATGACTTTTCAGAACAGCATTGCAAAAACTGCTGACAAGGTGCTTATAATCGTTTTGCTTCCTGAGTAAATAGCTGAGGTAAATCAATTTAGGCTGTGTATAAGAGGGACAGCTTTGAAGCTGTACAAAACCTTGGCCTTTTTGAAAGTCTTTAGTATGACATGAAGCTTAATCAAGACAGTTAAAATACATTACTGAAAGAAAATTAAGTATCTACCTTTTGATGTTGAGAGGTGACATTTAATCTTAGGACTTGAAACATCATGAGTCTCTCAGAAGGCTTTCAATTCATTTCAATATTCCTGTTGCATCTTGAGGTAAGGAATTTTACTTGCTAATTCACAACATAGAGTTTCAAACCTTCAGAGCCCTTTTCAGTCATCTGTTGTGAGCAGTTCTGTGTGGACAACAACTTTTTTATACCCCTTTTTGTAATACTGGTTTCCAATAAATCTAGTTCGTCTTTTGGAAGGTCACGTGACATCCATAAGAAATCTCAGTGTAAATCAAAAGAGCCATTTTCAGCCAAACAAACTCAAAAGACTTTAAAATTCTGGACTGTGTGCGTGTTGTACGCTATACCTGAAATTCTGCTGTAGAAACATAAAATCATATAGAATCATAGAATGGTTTGGGTTGGAAGGGACCCTAAAGGTCATTTAGTCCAACCCCCGCCCTGCCATGGGCAGGGACACCTCCCACCAGCCCAGGTTGCCCAAAGCGTCATCCAACCTGGCCTTGAACACTTCCAGGGAGGGGACATCCACAACTTCCTTGGGCAACCTGTGCCAATGTCTCACCACCATCACAGTAAAGAATTTCTTCCTATGCTATGTGCAAGACCAGCAGGGAAGAAGGCATTCTTGGTTCCCCAGAAAAACCCACTGTTTCTCCAAATTCTTTCGCCTTTCACACAGTGATATTAATTTCAGGCCTGAGAACCCTGTCCCTGAGACAGGGGCTGTGGATGCCAGGAGGCAGGAGGATACTAGCAACACATATTTTGAGACTCTGGCACGAGTTCATGGGAGTCAGTTTCTGCACCATACAGAAGGGTATAACCACTCATCAGTTCTTTCTCTTGATGTCACTGTCCACTAATCTGCTTGTAATTAATTTCACAGACTAGATGATATATATGGACTATGCTGTTTCCCTATCTGCTTTGGGGTTGATGTGTTCAAACCTCTAGAATTGACATTTTGTTATTCAAAATTCCTGAATAATTATTGAGAGCTCCATTGTGCTCACGTGGGATAGCTTTATATTGCACTTACATGGGAATCAAGGTCCTGCAGGGTTCCTTGACAAAAACTGTTGTTTCTGAAAATCAGCAACTAACAAGTGTGTACTGTATATTTTAAGACAATGAAATTGTCTGTAGTTGTGTTACAAGGTTCCTCTTAGTGGCTATGGGTGAGCAGAAGTTTGTACCTCTTCTGCTTAAAGCAATATATTGATAATTTTTAGGAGAACTGATTGTTCTGACCCTGCTGAGGCTGATTTTGAGTACCACTGTGTGAATGCACAGGCTTTCTAGAGGAACCAGGAGGAATGCTTTGCCACTTTTGAACACTGAGGTAGAACCGCTAACATGATTTGCACTCCTGTTTCTGGTTTTTCAGTGCAGATGCAGCTTTTGGTATCAACCACTAGGATACAGAAACTGTTTGTAATGAGGTCTCCTGAAATTTCTTGCACTCTGTGCACCCTTGAGCTATTCAGTAATGTCCTGTAGACTTTATGGTTTTCTGTTACTGAGCTTTCTTGTTACCTGTGAGTGCTTCACAGTTGGGAGCAGAGTTGGGAACTGTCTGGGCAGCCCAGTGCAGTGCTAAGGAAAGATTAATTAGCTTCAGTCCTTGCTGAGCAGACTTGGATGGACACCTTGTGTCCTTTATATGTACCCAGATATACACATTCCTTTTGCCTATAGTATGTATCCCACTACGTAGTTGCAAATGCATGGTGTTTCTGTCTCCACTTTCCCCTTAAGTAGAATGTTGAATATTATATCAATAGCAGACTGTGAAGGTAGGAGAGAAATCTCTGCAAAATACACATCAGTTTTGGACAGAACTAAAAGAAGAAAACGCTGTTGTTTCTCCTCAGGTTAATGCTAACCCTGCACAGCTTTGCTTGAAGATGGTGTCACCAAACAAATGTTCTCCTTATTTTTTGTTCTAGATTAATACAGCAGATAATTCCACCAAATGTGAGGAGGAAGCAGAAGATGATGACACTTATGTGCTTATGTTAGGCTCAGAAACTCGACCAGCCATGAGTAAGTAATGTTGTGAGACAGCTTTTTCAGTAACAAATCATGTGCCACATTAAGTGAGTGAGATTATGGGCAGAGGTGGCAAATTATTTTTATGCTTTCAATTTCCACATGTTACTACAACTTCCATGGAGGGCAGATGTCCTAGGAGAAGGGGAAGGCAGATAAGGGATTCAGTCATGATAACAAAGTCATTGCTCAGTAAGACAGACCTTGGTGCAACCACCCCTCATGATGAATTCTGAAAATAATTTGTGATCTCTGCTCAGAATCCAGAAAACCGCTATGTTAGGCAGCTGAGTGCACTAACCTCTCATTTGAATCAGTGGTGAAAGAAAGGCATCACCAAAGGGGAACTCAGAATGGAAACCTACCTCAAGGTTTAGCTGCTATGTATTGACTGTATGTCTGCTGATGGACTTATATAGTTTACTCTGTTATGTTACTGAGGTTGACTACCCAAATCTTGATGCTTCACATAATGATTAAAATATATGTTTTCACATTCCTCCACTACATTCTTGTTCTGTGGTCTGTGAGCCACTAAAGACAGTAGAGCTCCATTTCTGCAGGAATACAGCCATGTCTCCTAGGGACAATGTTTAGTTCATTTCAGAGAGATTTAAAGAAGCACCCAAACCCCATTGTACAAAATCAAGTTACACAGCTGTGTGGGCTACAGCTTTATTCTAATAAATGTTGCACTATGCTGCATTGAAAGTCAAGTGATACAAGTTACGGAGGCAAGATAAGTGTGTGATTTCATTCTGACAGCAACTCTAGAAAAGTTTAACGTTGCGTGCATGAAGATGATGTGTATCAGAGTAGCAAGATACAATAAAAACTTGCACTGCTGATTTGGTAAATATTTAAAAAGCTGTTCACTGACGGTATGTATTTGACAGCTTTCCACTGTATTAGTTTATAAAAGTTTTATTAGCCATTGTGTTGCTTCTGTGGCAATCCTTGAAACAGGAAATGTTTCCAAATGGCAAATTTTAAATGAAATAATGCATTCTTTAGCAATAAAAACCGACCAGAACCCAGGAGATCAATATGGAATTGAATCGAGATGCCAACAAGAAGCTGAAGTGGATGAGGAAAGGAAAGATGATGTAGAAGTCAGCAGAGAGGAAACAGAACATGAAGATCAAGAAGAGGAAGATTCATACAGCTTTCGCAGCAGCCCTGACAACCTGTACGCCAGCATACCTGATGACCTCAAAGAGGACAGAAGAGGCTGCTTCTTCTGTAAGGGGCCACCCCCTCCTCCCCCTCGAAATCTGCCTGGCATCCTAAAACAGGATGATCTGCACAGTTTATCTCAAGGTATGATCTTGGGAGGAAAATAACCCCAGATAGAAACATATGCAAGGGCAGACTAGGTGCTGCTGTAGAGATTATGTATGATCACGTCTCGTAACAGCAGTAGCTGGGCCTTAATGCTGCAAAGCAAGCATGGGCATATGAACTTTGCTGCATCAAGATGTTCACAACCAGGTATGTCAGCTAATACTGTGGAATGGGCTGCAAGTATTTACCATTAAAAATATTAAATACTATCTTGATTTAATACAGCTTGGAATTTCACAGGTAGAATTAATAGAAAGTGACGGTGCGGAGAGAAGTAACATAGTATTTTATTATGTTTTAGCCAATGCTGTAGTTAGAAATAAAAAAGCTATATTGTGCTGCAGATTGGAAAGAGGGAAACTGTGGCTTTTAATGAAGGGTTTTTTCCTTTTTTTTCCTTTTTTTAATACTTCTGCCTCAGAGTAAAAATCTAAAATTTAGTGTTGTAGTTTGAATCAAGTGATCAAACACCCTAAATACTATTTGTATCTATTTCAGAAAGAATTATTATTTTTTTCACATTGAGAAAAACAAGTATACACAGGAATTCAAGCTTAAATACCAGTCTTAAATAGTCACATGCAAGGGAAAAAAACCAAAAACAACCCTTCTTATTTGTCATGGACACTACTGATAAGTGTGCACACAAATTGCTTTTGAATGTCTCCACTGCTTATTATTGTTAACTCTGTTTTAAAATGTGACATGACCTATTAGAGTCTTAAATTACCATCTCCAAGCACTTTGGTGTTCATCTAAGTAGACAGAAATAGCTTTGTAGCCTTATAGCCTGCTATAGGTAGGTTTTTTTCCTGTTTTCTGCTGTGAAAAAGCTGGCTACATGCAGGAAGTCACAGGTGGGTTCTAAGAGAGAGAGAGGCAGAATAAATTAATATTGAAGATGTGCTTTGCTTCTCACAAAATACTGAACTGCAGCTGTATGTGTGCATAAATGAGGAGTCAGGTTTGGCACACCGGGTTTGTTGGTGTAGGTTTGATACAAATGCCTGTCTTGGAATAGCTCTCATGTGGCTATACCGTCAAGTACTGATGTGTACCTCTCTGCCAAATGCCAGTTGTCCATATGTGGGTATCACAGAATCACAGAATAGTAGGAATTGGAAGGGACCTCGAAAGATCATCCAGTCCAACCCCTCTGCCAGAGCAGGATACCAGCAGAGGGAGTTTCTCTGCTATGTAGTGTCCTGCACTGGTAAGCCAGAATTCATCTAAAAACGCTCCAGTGAGTAGTCCATTTAAACCATGGTGTGAATTTTCCTGAAGTCTTACCCTTGGTTTCATCACTGGGGAATGGGATTGGAGAGTATCAGAATTCCTCTAGATGAGGATGCTGATGGCTTTCAAAGAGGAGCTCTAATGAGTCATTGCTACGTATTTTTAGTCAGCCAGTTGCTTTAGGTGTTGATGTGGAATACCTAAAATGCAAGTCCCCTTTTCTTGAAATCTCTGTTTTGGCAGTGGCATGAGAGTGCCCCCTGTGGGAGTTAAAAGAAAGAATATCCTACAGAGAAAGAAATACAACTTTTATAGTGACATGGAAACAAATTATTTTTCATATTAAGTGTGGCAGGTGTATGAATCCCACTTGTTTGAAAACATTTTTATATCTTAGCCAGAATACATGTTGATAGTACGTATTCATAATATATCCCATTTATAAATGACACATCCCATTTATAAATGTATCACACTTACAGAGATTGCTTAGCTCCTCTGAACCCATAAACAGATAAAACAAGTCTTTAAATAGCAGCCAAAGGATTGAAAACACGAGTAGTGACCACAGCCTAGTCTAGCAGATACATATGTACGGGTAGTAGATTACAACACAAGGAAAACAAGACTCCGTACAAAAATTCCAGGCAGGTCCCCTGTTTTTGCAGGAAAGATGGGTAATCAGCACAAGGAAGTTATAAACATTTATGGGAACACCAGCCTCAGTAACAGCTTCTAACTCTTAGCAGTTTTTTTGAGGTTTTAAAGACAAATCAAACCCAGGTATTGGGAAATTCATGGATTCCTTTTAATGCTGTGAAATATAAAAGCTAAAGCAAGTTCTGAGTAGTTGTACTGTGAAATTTATGAAATATAGGGAATACAGAGAGTGAGTGAAGTTATTGGGGTGTGAGGATTTGGATAGTCTTAGCATAGATTATGAGAAGTCATAAATTTTATCTATACTGTAAGGGGCTTTTTCCATTTTTTGCCACCTTGTCCTACAATACATCTTAGTAAAGCCCTCAAAACCAAGTGAGGCATTGAAGATGCAGGAAAGACAAAACTCAACATTTTCTAAAATAAGTTTTAATTCTTAAGCCATTGTTGCAACAGCTAACAAATAGCCTGTATTTTCAAAATGCCTAGGGCCACAGCTACCACTTACTTGACATCACCATTAAAGAACATGTTTGTGTGACTTTTGTGGAAGCATCTGGGGCACTCAGTATTTCTTTTAAATAAACCCATTTATTTTGGAGCTAATAGCTAAGCATCTATTTTTTATAATCTGATGTGAAATCTTGAGGAGGCCCTGAAGTTGGAATTATTCCTTTGGGGCATCCTCGCTACTGACTTAGATGATCAGAAGCCTCTGAAAATCAGAGCGCTTTAGTTTAGAAGTGGAATTAGGTCTGAGTCACTTTAGGAAACTCAAAAGCTTTAAGTTAAGTCTTAATCTTATTTCTTTACCCTATATATGAAACACGATTCCTCGCTTTTTCAGACATGAATTTTGTGGAGGACAGAGGCGAAACAGAACATGGTGATGGACTCCTAATAGCATGCTACAGAGAAGACCAAGATACGTGCAAGAGAGACAGTGAGGAGGAAGACCCATACACGTTTGCGGAATTGGATGAATCTGTGTACGATTTCATACTGGCTGAGGAGGAGAAGGAGGAGAAGAGGAAAGAACGCAGATCTTTTATCATGAACAGGCCCCCAGCCCCTGCTCCTCGGCCCCTGTGTTCACCAGCCAGAGACGAGAACACTCCCTACATAGTACAAGGTTAGTGCTGCTTCTTTGTAAAGGCTTTCTGGTTGTATATAGACGTATGTCTTCTATTTGATGAATAATATTTTTCTATAAGATTAAGATCCTTGTTCTGTTACTTTCAAACCAACAAGTTGGTTGATTCAGTCAACGTATTCTTACCTTTCAAATGAGCTGAGAAATCTCTGACTAATGTTAATTTTCAATTTGCATCTCAAATAGCATTACTTTTTTGGTTTAATTTTACAAAAATTGTGAAAATGTGATAGAAAATTAGGAATTGGTGGGCTAGCTGTGTGTCTGTTTTAATGGTGTGATCTTGTGCCACTTGAATTGCCTTTCCTTTCAGCCTTTACTTCATTCTAAGAGAGAGATTTTAGCCATATTTTATTTATATTTTAGAAATGGTCATATGGGGAAGGATTAGGTCCTTTTACCTTTTCTGTGATTACTGGAGAACCTGTTTGAGCTTATTTATGGAAACGTGAGGCTAGAAGAGATTTCAGGTATCTCGTAGTCCAGTTCAGACTGAAGCCAAATTTCAAAATAACAAAAGGAATTTCTGTGAACCTACTGCAGAGATCTCTTGTGTAAGCTCCAAAATCAATACTGTCTGCATTTCCAAGCTCCTCTACAAAAACCTGCCAATGTGTAAGATTAATCCTTAAGAATAAATGATAGAAAACCAGATTGAGAAATGACACCAGTAGATTGCTTACTCTATCCAGCACGTTTTGCACTAAAACAGGATTATATACTACCCAAATCTTCCTACCAAATGCAGAGGAGCACCTCCTTTTTCATGCCTACTTCAGTCATTGATTTATTTTATTCTTCTTAGCTTGCTCTCTTTCTCCAGGCTGTATAACTCCAGATGAGGGCCAGAATGTGTGGGCTAATGCGTTCATCATTTAGTTGCTCTTTCTTCACCATGTTCAGGAGATACGAGGATGAATCATTACTGTAGTTAAAGCATAATCCAGGAGTAGATGTATATAGGAGGCCTGCTACAAATATACAAGTCCTGAAATGGCTGCTTTTACTGAGATTGCTAGAGCAGTGTCTCAAATCTTGGTCCTCCATCATCATAGACAGGCCAGTGACTTGAAAACGTTTACTGTAAAGATGCATTATTTGAAAGATTGCTTTTACTGTCTTTTATTGCACTGCAGTGTTTCTGCTTTGTTTACTCTAACTGTTCACTAAGGAAGACTCTCAGAGGAGCTGCTTTGATGGGACTGTGATTCTTTTGCACCCAACATTTTTTTTGCACCCGAGGTTCACACCTCCCAAGATTTTTAGCTTTGCTTTTAATAAACAGGTTGTGATAGACAAATCGGCATCCTTGTTGTTCTCTGAAATCAGCCTCTGGCTCAAGTTCATGTACTGATACGGTAAATGGGAAAAGTGGAAGTGCTTCAAGGAAATTTCAGTTGACCACTGAGGCCTCTGTTTCACCTGAGTGTCCTGCCAGTTCCAAATCTGGGATTTCTCACGGTCCTGTTTTGTACAGGGATTCCTGACATAGTGAAACTTTAGACAGAAGTGATATATTGAAGAAGTATGTGGATGTGGCACTTCAGGACATGGTTTAGTGTGGGCATGGTGGTATTAGGTTGACGGTTGGACTTGATGATCTGAGAGGTCTCTTCCAACATTAATGATTCCGTGATTCTGTATCTTCAGCCAAAAGATTTTTCATCCCACTTGGATAGCAGTTTTTGTCCTTCTCCACAACAGTTAAAAAGTTTTTCATCCAGTCTAGCAATATCCCATTTTCCAGTTTATTGTAATTGCTTATAATTGGAAAATAAAAAGGATTATTTCAGCTCTAAGAACCAGAGAATTTAATACCAGTCCATCATTAAAATCTGTGTGCCTTTACAGCCATTGCTTTATAATTTAGTCTAATCGGTGTATAATAAAATTACTCTGGCTAGTGCATGTACACATTTTTCATCCCTCAAATAAATCCATGATAGTTTCAGGTTTTCTCTTCATATATTATGTTAAAAAGAACATTGTGAAAATTGAAAAGTCAAACAATCAAGAAGTTAGAATTGAGGTAGTTTTGCTATTTTACTTCTTTCTCCCTGCAGCAAACGTTATGGTACAGTCCTTAAGTATATAGCCGTGTGCTGCTATTTGTCACAGATACTTTGTTCCATCTACTGTTTAAAATGGGTAAATATAAGATGCAAAATTCTTCAGTGTTTTTCATTCCCATTTTTGTTTAAAATATCATTTATACCTGCACTAGGTCCAATGTATTGTTTCAGGCCCTTCTGTGATAAACCCCTTGATTTGTTCTGTATCCATTGAGGTTTTCGATGTTCAATATGAAGTTACTAAGGTGCTGTTCTTGAGATTAACAGCATTATATAATACTTTACTCATTCAAAGCAGTGGTCTCATTGATTTCAGTGGCCCCTGTGAGTGCTCAGAACGTCAGATTAAGTGAACAGTGTGTCTAGTCAGCACTCTAATGTTACAGACTCATGAGCCCAATTACTGGCTTAAATTACTTGCATGGGGTTACAGAGCACCTTTTAGTTATTTACTCAAGGCATCCTTCCCTCCTTTGTAATCTCTCTCTATTCACTAAATACCTTTTAACTTCTAAAACAAGTAATATTCCTGTAGGAAAGAGGTTGTCCTCACTGCACAGTTCTGGTGGATCTTCATTCCCTTCTGGCGTTCAATAAAACATAGATCCTATGGGAAAGGTGGATTAGAGAATGGAGCGTGTTGTGCAGAGGAGGGCTGTACTAAGGCTACACAGTCACCCACAACTGGATCCCCATGTGCTTTGGGAGTTTATGGAAAGAACAAGTTTCATGCTCCGAGGATTGCTGGAGCTGGTGTGATAGTGCCATGCAGAGATGCAAGAGGAGGATTTCTTTCTGCCTTTTTGTACCCACAGAAATGATGGAAAATTATGGGCACATTTATTGACAAAAAATACTGTAAGCATTGTATAGCAGAAATGCCTTTTACCTCTTGGATTGCGTGCTCTGGCCTCCTTTTTAATTGATTTTTTGTATCCATCAGGACAAATCAAGTGGCTGAGTTCACCTTAGGGCTTTCACCACATATTGAAGTCCACAAAGTTACAAAAGAGTATCTTCTCCTTTAAGCAGAAGTGATGGTGTTTCCATGAGAATAGCAACAGAGAAAGCAAGCAAATAGCCCTCTCTGTAATAATTAAGTAGCTTTCAAATACATCGAAGCAGAAGATTACACTAGGGGGAAAGCCTGCTTGTGTAGATCACCACTTGGTGCTGTGCAGAATAGGCCAGTGTAGCTGTTGATTTGTAGAAGACAAATATGGGACTTCACAAGCTGGATTTTAGAGTCTCTTTCAGAGCAGGATTTACACTCTGAAAGCCAGGCAGTAGACACCCAGTGATGCAAGCTGTCATAACTGAACTACCACAATTTACAGTTTGAGTATCTGACCTGAATTTGCTGACAAATAAATTCTGAGAAACATGAGTGAGTTGAAAGATTTAAAACATAAATGTTCTAATCACTTTTACTCAGCTTCAGTTGTTCTATTTTCAGATTTTAATGAAGATGCAAACTACTATATTGAACACTGCTAAACATCCTGCATCTTTAACAAACAGAGTCCATTTGTTCTTTAATTTAGACCACTGCAAGGATTCTGCCTTCTGTGTGAAAGGCTCATCAACCAATGGAGCTGCAAACTGGTGCCAAATAGCTCGCTGTCCAGATGGTGTGCACTCTTAGTGTGCTCCCTTTTCATTCCTCGAGCACTTACTATTCCTTTGTAGGTTATTTCGGTGTTTTTTTCAATTGTGTGCTGCCAAAACAACTGATAAATAAATGCATGAAGGTGCTATGTTTTCACTTTACAGTGCAATTTTAAGGCTGCCTATTGATACCAGATTTGATTGAGCTGGAAACCGAAGTCTCCAGTGCATTCTTAGGACAGGGACAGGAGTTTCTGTGCCTCCTTACCATTTCCGAAGTGTGACCTACCAGGACTGCCTCGGGACTTAAGGATTATATTACTGCCCTGGTTTGTTTACCTCTTATCAGAGACCACCAGTATGAGAGGGGTTCTTGGCAGCAATGAAACTTGTCCTACAACAACATAAAGAAAACTCCATCAGCTCTAGCCTTTGTTCCTTTGCAAATCTCTCACAAATTCCTAAAGGAATGCATTTCTCCTCTGTACACTGGAAGCATTTTCCTATATAAAGATGGCTGTCCCTGGGACTTCACACTAGAGTTAAAAGTTAACAGTGGAAAAATACATTTCCTAGTTACTATCCCAGAAGAGAGTAGCACTCTTATTGCTCATCAAAATCACAGCGTATGCAGAAAAAGTAACAGCAAGTGGATATTTTTAGGGAGGCAGCATATCTCATGTACAGAATAGACAACATAAACCCAAATGAAATGGGAAAAAAAACAACTCCAGAACAGAACTGTTAGTGTCTTGGAAACTTATCAGGCTGATTACTGGGAACTACAGTGATTGCATCCTAAGTTAGTAATCGTTGTTCTGCAGATTGTTTAAATGCTCTAAAGCAGGGATTTCCAAAATGAAGCCTCTGAGCCCATGCAAACTGCAAAACATTTATGTCCCACACAGGGATTTTTTAGTACTTTCCTACAGTGAGTATAAAGTACTGCACTGCAGATGAATTTCATTATGTATCCCCAACTTAAGGCTGTTTTTCCATGAATAAAATACTAGGAAGCACTGTTCAGCTGCCTTAGAGCACTTAGACTGTTTTTACAGACCTGGTTGAGAAGTGGTATTACTGGCTTCACCTGCTGTGTTCATTCAATCAAATTTTTTGCTATCTTAACTTTGGTAGCTTGAAACATGTACTCAGTAAGAGAGAAATTATTTATAGGATGCTGCCTGGTTGAAAAGCAAACTGTTCTAAATAGTATATTTTTGGTAAAACCAGATACAGAGTTTTCCCCTTTTTGCTTTTCTCTACTGAAGAAAAATGGGACTGCAGAATTATATTCAGGTTTTACACACTGAAGTAAATATTCTTGAGTATATTGCTAGAGTCCTTCCAGCTTCCATAATCCACTAAGTTAAATTTCTGACTTCTCTTAATTGTGTATGGTACAGCAAGTACATCAACACCACCTTCCGAACAGCATCTTAAGCTAACCACCAGTACCTGTTCTTCTCATTTTTCCAGTATTACTTTCATTATCTTGCTTCAGTGTAGGGGAGTCGTCTCTGTGTCATCTCCTGAGGTCCCCACCCTGATCAAGGTTGCTGGGATTTTAACAGGTTTGAGCTCATATTTGACAGACTCAGAGTCTCACTGCAAATTGGGAAGAGAATCGCTGGTGAGCATGTGTTTATTTTTAGGATTAATGTTTTCACATTTTCATTACACTTTGATTCTTTTTAAAGTCATTTTACTTTTGATCTGAGAAAACTGGGTTTTTTTCAATCTCAGCTGACTAATTATGTGGCTGGGGAAGGTAGAGGCTGACAACAGCCTGTGTGAGTTGTGATGAGTGGATGTGATGCTGTAGCTGAAAAACTCAGGCAGCGTGCGTTGGGCTACTGCAACTAACAGAGCACATAGCAGTTTGATATTTCTACAAGTGCATTTGACATCACCTAGTCCTTATTCTGATGTAGTGGCTGTTGTATGTTCTCATAAATGTCCGGAGTGTCAGGCAGCACCTTGAGAACCGATCAGAACCTCACTAGAGCAGTCATGAGGCATCCTGATGTGCTTTTGTTCTGTGCCTAGCTGTGTTGCCTCAGAAAAATTAAAAAGGCCGTGGTGTTTACAGTGTCCCATTTCCTTAGGTAATTTCATGTTAGGAGTTACTAGAGATTTTTGGCTTAATATTAAATATGTGAAATATTTTGTATAAATTTTAGGAGTGGTCCTTAATCATCTCTTACAAAACTCATTGGTTAGCATCGCATTGATGACCTCATGCTGAGTGATGCTCAGTGTGTTTGTTAGCAAACAAAACAGACAAGGAAAATGAGATCTAAAAAGATGTGAACAAACATCTGCAGAGTTCTCATCTCCTGAATAATAAGCATCATTCTACTATATTCCAGCCTTAGTACTCTCTGTGTATTTGTCATTCCTTGCTGTGCTACATCTAATTTACAATCTAATCCCTACCAGAAAAAGAACTTGCAAGTTTTATTTGCCTAGGTACACACAGTTTAGATGTTGAAATGTTTAAATAATGAGGAAAAAAATGGAGTAGGCAAAGATAGGAGTCTCTCCCTGCAACATACCCCAACTAGCAATTCCCCCCTCCTTCTCCATTCTTCCCTTAATCATGAGTTAATTGCATGACAATTCTAAAAGGAATGAAGCAAAAACCGACTAAGAACAAGGAGGAAGCTTGCAAACTCACTGTAATTTGCAACTGAGTTGAGATGTGTTAATAAGTGCAACCCTAGTGTATTAATTAATTTGCATTATCACTTAGCTGTGTGTTTGTATAAAGATTTTGTTCCCCAGGATTTTAATTTTGAATGTTTCCTAAATAAAACAGTCCTGGCAATAGATAATTTTGTTTGGAATATCAGCTCAATTAAATAGATGAGTAAATGCATCTTGAGTTTCCCTAAGCAAACTGAATTCAAATTAGTGATATTTATTGATTTAATCTTTTTTCTTCTGTGTCTTTTCTCCTCTGGGTTTGTTCTGCTGCAAGTGTTGAGTAAGTTGCATTAGGTATGATTAGCCCAGTTATTCTTTTAGTGGGTAGTTTCACCAGTCTACCTTTACTTGACTCTCTAGTGTATAGTGCCAAACTGGTCTTTGATTTTTAGAGTTAATGTTGACAGTACAAGTTAGGCAGCATCCCTCATAGTTTAGATGAGCAAAGTAAAATGTAAATTAGAAATCACATCTTAGTTGATCACTGTCTCTTGAGTATGAGTTGTCCTCTCTCACGTAACTCTTTCCATGTTTTGCCTGTGTTTCAAATTGAAAATGCAATTTTTAAATGTCATAGTGCATCTACAATTCCGTACCATCATGGCTTTGTGTTGGAACGTCCATTCATTCTGAAAATCACATTCCTGTGCTTTTTGTCAACCTGCACCTATTCTGATATATTTCGTTCTCTCTTTCTAGACCCTTTCTACTCATCACCGTTTCTTGCACAGTTGTATGATCGTAAGATGTTCTTCTCAGTACAGAATTATGCACAAGAGACATAGATTTCAAATGTTTCTAGCCCTTCTATTTGTGGTGATAACCATGAAAATACTAACCACATTTCAAGCCTCAAAACATTATTTACCTGCATGTCTAAACGGCCTGAAACAACCTCTGTAGCTAGTCTGATTGAGAGAAAAAAAGCCAATTCAGAGTTCCTCGGATCCCCCTCACTTTTCAAGCTTTTTATTAGGGATTTTACCAGAATTCTGCATATTTGCCACGGAATTTGTGTTTTTAAATGTTGTTTTCTGGTTTCATGTCCTACTAGAAAATAACACAGTAGTTTCTTACTCTTCAAGTTTGCTTTCCTGTAGAAATATTGAGGTTACATTACATTCCTAAAAAGCAGTCTTACAACCTGAGACATAAAAATGTATTTAGGGCATGCAGAAAACTTCATCTGTGTCTTGTAGCAACTGAAGAGAGGAGAGGGAATAGAGTGGAATTACTTATTAGTTCTCTCAGCCTCCTTTAATTCTGAGAAACTGAGAGAGAGGACGGGATACATCACGGACAAAAATTGTATAGTATGTATCAGCTTGGGATGTTTAATTTGTAGATTTTGACCTACAAGCATCTATGGGTACTTTAGCCACTCACAATTTTAATTAAAAATTCAAAAAGGCTCTCTTTCTGATCATACAGCTATTATTGAAGGATGCACATTAAGTAAAAAAGAATAATAGCATAAAAAGTACTGCACCTTTTTAGTCAGATTATCTATGGCAGAGAGACTCTGAAAATGTAGATATATATATCCTTCCTCAGTTGGAGGTCTGTGGCATTCTGACACTTAAAAATTGTATATTAATATTGATTTACTGAAGGAATATTCACTTTATCTTCTGTAAGAAATAATGGAGTAAACCGCTGTGCAAGATTACCCGTTTCTTTCATTCCTGTATTTGAGCAGTTCACAAGTATGTGAGAATGAAGGAGTAAATTGCTGGAGTCTTCCCTAAAGCTGTGGCAGTCATACAGCCGTGAGTGCATGCATCTTTCCAGGCATTCCAGAAACAGGAATTTGTTTTCATTGACCTCACCCACACTGACTACTTGCTGCCAACTAAAATCACTTCAGCAAGATGTGGCATGTAAAGTGGTTTTAACAAATTTTGCTTTGAACTGGAAGAGTAGTTCCATTTCTGATTACTACAACACTGCAAAACTCAGCAGAAATTTCAAAGTCTATCAATTAAAGTGCTTTCCAATCAAGGACATTGTTGTGTATATCCCTTCTCTTCCTTATGCAGTAAAATTCAGGCTGCCCGCATTACCTCTGTGTTCTGGTTACTTTAATTTCCTCTTTAAAAAGAAAATACTATTTCAAGCATAGAAGAAAACACTGCAGC
>NW_010209735.1:0-8454 GCF_000695765.1 Mesitornis unicolor | reverse complement strand
AGGATTCTTTGAGAGTTACAGGGAAGAGTATTACAAAAGTGAAAATCTGTCAGTGTTAGGTTCAAGCTAGGGACATAACATCAGCAGCTTGTGCTGCCTGTGTAGTTCTTTTACTCTCTCCATTTAGCCTGAGAACATTTTAAGGAACATCAAATTCCCAGCTGTTCTCATTTATCCCCACCTTCCATACTAAGCCTGCTCAGGAGTTAGTGTAAAGGCCTTATTCTGCAGTGTAGAAAATACACTCTTAGGGAATTGCTCCTTCCTCACCTCTACATGTCATGTGTGCAGAATTTAGATGTTACCACAGCCTTGATCATCTGATTTACAAGTTTCCCTGGGAGAAGTGGATGCATGCTACAAGGCAGCCAGGGCAGGCAGACAAGGAGCCCAGGTCCACTGGGCTTCCCTGGTCAGCAGAAGCAAGAAGCCAGGGCTCCAGGGTACCATGCAGAGCTCCACAGTACTGGGCTTTGCAAGTCCCCAGACAAGTATTTGCTCCGTTGCATTGCAGTGATGTTGGAAAGATTACTTAATGGGAAGGAATTATTCTAGGTTTTCAGTTTGTTTAGCTAACATCAGAACTGAGACTTAAGAGGGAAAGCCTATAAGACAGGAGCTAAGTCAGAAATAAAGCAATTCCCACCTTCTGGGTTTTACATGTGCTGCCAGCAGAGGTTTGGCTGCAGCATTTCAGGGCGTATCAAGGCTGTCTGAACTCTGGGTACCTCACAGCAATGGGGAGGGTGGGCTATGCTAATGGAATAAGTGATCATGCTTTGTCTACTTGAATAAAGTAGATGAAAATATGCACATACTCTTTCTTAAGCAGTTTCACTATTCTCACCTAGTACTATTGTTTTTTTCTGCCTTAGCCTTCCCAATAAAAAAAGAGAGACTGCAGTAGGTGTCTGCACCATGTAAAGAACTCCAAGATCCACCTGTTTTTTCTAAACAAGTAATATGTTAATATGATGCCAATTTTATTTTCCTCAAAGCTTCTCATCATGACATCTATAGTATCAGTAATCCTGCCATTTTTTGCAGGAGAACAGTTTTTCAAGTAATTAACATTAGACTGACAAATGGGTTGAGGAGTATTCCTAAGTAAAACAAGATATTTATTCTAGCCTACTTTCATGAGCCTCCTTCCTTTGTGCAGAATATGTGATAGTTTTATTGTCATTTTTCAACAACTTCCTTATATTCTTAATTTTGTTACAGTGTTTCAGCAAAAGGCCACTCAAGTGCCCAATGACAATGGCAGGACCTACTGCGATGCCAGGAAGCCCGGTATGGAATTTAATTCAGCTCTTTAACTGCCTTGATGCTCTTCAGTAGAACTAGTAGAGATTTGCTGTGACTTGATTTTGACTGATTTAGCTTCTGTTTTCCCACATGTGATTTATATCCTTAATGGTATTGCAGCATTAAAAGATAAGATTAAAGAAAGAAAAATAAAAGTTACAGTTTTGTGGGAAAGATTTGTAGAGTCAGAGTTACTTTATGCTTCTCTGTTTCTCTATTGTGATTAAAACCAAGAGAAGGAAGGACAGGAGGGCTCTGCTGCACACTAATTCCTGCCATGAAAATTCAGCAGTGAGAGGAGCAACAGTTCTCTTCTGGGTACCCCAAGATTCGTGTAAAATGAATTAATGGTGGCAGTCCAGTTGTTATTTGAGTTGTAGCACATCAAAATGTTCCTACCATAAATTCCATTACTGGTACCCTAAAATAATTATTAATGTTATATACAAAATGAATGAACAGTGAGTGAAGATTTTTCCTCCCTCTTCTGTTAACAAGTAGCAGGTCAGGATTCAAGCATATAGCGCAGCACAAAATTGCCTATTTATTTCTGCAGTGAGGAACTGCACTCTCCAGTGCTACTGACATTACTTTCCATGAATTCTCAACCACTGAGGAGAAAAATACAGGACCTTCTAGATCCTTACTATGTTGGAATAGTGGTAGCATACCTCTGTCAAAATTATATATACATAAATTAAACACTTGTTTTTATGGATCTGAGGAAATGCAACTCCCTCCCAGCGTTTTGCTGATATGAAAAGTACCGTTTTACCTAAACTGGTCTGATCTCCAAATAATCTTAGCAGATGCAAGACATTAGGGTCATTACTCCATCAAAATAAAAACAAGTAGCTGAGATGCAAAAGAGTTGAGATTCATGTCTAATACATGCTAGTACTGTGTATGGTCAAAAGGAGGGAGTAGAAGAAGCCAGAGTAGCTGGTTTTATCATTTCCTTAATAAATTTCCCTTTGCACAGTCCTTCATCACTTAAAATAAAGATACTGGTGCATAACATGGCAGAAAAACTGACCCAGATCATAATCATAGTTTAAACTTTTATCCTGGCTGCATTCTCTGTGCAGTGAAGCAGGGGCTTTGTGGCAGCTTTGCAACAACCCTGTACCTGGCTGGGAGAGCCCCGTTTCACGGCTGCTCACATGTTCTGAGTCAGGTTTTTCAGCATCCTGGAGACTGGCAGTGCTGCACCTCCCTACTGTGCATCTGATAACACGTCTCCATCATTTCCCTTCAGTTGTGCACCGTGATTGTAATCCATAGGAGAACCAGGTTGTAATATTTTCATGTCACTGCAATGTATTTAATAATTTGGAGGGAGGAAATAATGTAAAATTTCAAAATGCTTTCGGACCATATTTCAGCCCCAGCTTCTGAGAAATTTAATGTGTGAAGCTGGAGAAGGAAGGGAAAAAAAGAGACTGGGGATATTTTTTGTCTTAATATAGCAATAATTTCCTTTAAATTGTCAGTACTATATAGCTTTAGTGCTAGAAGGAAATTATTGTATGACCTGACATTAATGGAGAATCCGTGAATCAGGGCAATAGTCATGAATGCCAAAGGGTAATAGTAGATTCCTCATTGATTTGTTGCATTTCTCTAATTGAAAAAAACAAAGCAAACAAACAAAACCAACACAAAAATGAGAAAAGGGGGGGAGGGGAGGTACACTCTAAAGATATGTATGGTTTTATTGACATCAGATTATAAAATCACTGATTACATGCATTTGTTGAAAAAAGTGCTTGCATCATAAAGAGAGAGGAATGAAATGGGTTAATAATATTTTCTACCATTCTCTTTCTGCATTTTGCAGCAGCACACAGAGGCTGCACTGACCCAGTAACTGATAGCACTGTTCTGCTGAACAGGAAGAACTCATCCATTTGCAGGAACAGGTGAAAAAGGGGGCAATTTCTATGGATGAAGCCCTTGACAGATTTAAACAGTGGCAGAATGAAAAACAGAGACTGCAGTTTACTCAACAGGTACAAGTCTGAAATTTATGTTTCCTGACAGGAATCTTGATCAGAAGTTCCAAAACCAAACTCTTGTATTTTAGCTCCTACACATGAGGTCAAAAATCTGACCTCACGTGTAAGAGCCATGTGAGTCATGATTCATATGCCCATCAGCTCCCAGAGAACTTGCTACTTATGGTTCTGAATCTTCTAGATACTCTTTTCAACTGTTGTTTGATTACTTGAGAGGCTTCCTGAATTTATTTTGCCTGACTTCAGGTGCTTTTTGCATTTGGTTAAAAACCTGAGTTAGATACGTTGGTCTTCTAAGACTTTTGTTTTAAACTGCTAGGTGATGCTTTGGTCTATGTATCTTTTATGAAACCGCAAACCTTCTGCAGCTGAACAAACCGTCCATGCTATTGAACAGCATCAGCTAACAGAAACATAACTGTATCAAGCATACATTGTTAATACATACTGACTTACATCAGCCTTTACGCCTCACTGGAAGTGTTGAATCTGCTTAGTGTAATTCACAATTGTTGGCAGTGCTTTTCAGCTCCTTTATGTTCAATGTATGGAGTGAATTGAGGTGCACAAAAAAACAGGCTTTACAAAAGCCCACACACTGAGTCACTGAAGGAACTGCATCAAAGCTAGAAGCTGAGGAGAAAGGCACGGTGAGGATGTTTGTTAATTACTTCTAACAAGACAGCTAGAGGAAGAGGTTATGCCCTCATTTTATATGGGGGTGTGCATTAACAAAAATATTTTCTTGTTGTCCTTTAAGTGCATTTAGTAGAAAGTGGAAAACCAAAGCCTGTCTGTTACTCTACAGAGTGGGAGAGCTGTCAGGGCTGCCAACAAGGAGCGTTTAAATGCTCATTGTGTTTCCATTTACTGCAGAAACAACAAGAGCTTTGTCACCACAGTGGAATACTTAGCGGTGTTACTTAACAGCCCCAGCTTTTGGGCAGCAGTACAGGAGGGTGGTGGATGCCCCCTTCTGAACCTGTCTGTGGCCAAGCACGCAGATGGGAATTGCTGTTACTGCTCTAGCAGTCAGGGAAGTTACTTGTGGAGGAAGGTGGCATCTGATCTGTGCAAAGATAGCAGCACAAAGTCATAAGTCTTTTTTTTTTCTTGGTTAACTAGAAGATGCCCGTATTTCAAGGAAGATTTACTTGGCCTGTTTTCACTGCTTCAGGGAAAAAGCTACTTTCTAGTGGTGCAATACCTTGCATTGCACGTGTGACTTTTCTTTGGGTTTTTTACCATTGAAAAGTCCTTCACTGTTACTCCAACATGGACATCATGAATTTACTTCATGATATCACTACAGTTGTCTGGTCTTCACTGAGATTTTTGAAGATAAATTACTTGTCTAAAGCAAAAAAATAAACTCCCAAACCTATGTAATCTAATGCCAGAATTGATATAATTTACAGATACTCCACAAGACTCGTAGGTATAAATGCTAAGATCAGAATCTACTTATAGTGTATCGTAGACATTTTTCAGTCTTTTAAACTTATTTTCCTAGAGAGAAAAGCTTGGTGTTCAGAATGCTGAAGAATCCAGCTTTTTATAATTATTAATTTTTTCTACAGTAAACTTTAATTACTGATTGCTGATGCTTTTGTGCCTGTTGTTTTGTTTTGTTTTTTTTTAATTTAAAGGAAAAAGTGCACCACCTTAGAGACGCCACTATGGAAAACAGACTAGAAAAGGAAAATCTGAACAGTAAGTCTCACTTTCTTTGTGTTTGAGAACACTGAAGCCTTGCGCTGTCAGTATACTGCAAAAGTCTGATCCAAACCATAAGCAGACTTTTGGATCGGGCATAGAATTTGTAATGAGCATTTTCTGTATCTTACCACATTTAAGTTATTGTAGTTTAATCAGGCCTGCGGCAGGGTCAAGATTTCATCCCAGAGATGAGCTCACTGAGAATTAATGGGACAGAAAATTTACCAAGTCTCAGCTTTTCTGTACTCCATTTCCTACTGCTTCATCACAATTAGGGTACCTTATTTCTTTAGAACAATTTACTTGATGACTTCAATATCATATTTGTAAATCAGCTATCAGCTTGCACTTGCAAATTCTTGATGAGCTTTCCACTGCTACAGCAGTTTAGTATTGGGAGCCATTAATAAAAGCTGTACTGTTGGTCAGTTAAGATGCTTTTTTCCCTTTGTGATTGAATGTCGTTCACAGCAGTATAAAACACCTGTATTTTCTCCAAATTATTTTCTCTTGTTTTTATGAAGAGATTGTATTAGATGGTATTGACTTTAGGCCTATGATTTCTGTAAACTTCAGTACATACTTTGAAGGGAAATCTAGTGGGATTTTTTTTCATATTGGACTTAGTACTATTGGAATGTTACTATTTCAAATTATTGCCTAAATGTGTTATTTCCTTACTGCAAGAGAGAAAAATAATGTGCAGTACTGCTTTCATTATTTTGTTGGACAGTGTTGTATTTATGTAGACTTAATAGTTGAGATGCTGTAATTAAGGGAAATTCTTGCTGGCCTAGTGGCACTTGCAGCCCAGACTCTGTATTTCAGCTTTAATATCCTCCGTGGTTGGTAGGGATGCAGCATCCTGAGCACATGAACAGGCTCAGTCCCTAAGACTTCACAAGGTGCTCAGAGCCTGACGGTCTGGCATCTCTGCATTTGTTCCTACAATCCATTTTCTCTAGGTAAGGCAAGGCTCACAATGACATGAGGGTGATTCTTGGAAAGTATTTGGCTGTAGGGTTTTCTTTTAAGGCCATATGAGTCCTGCTGCTGTAGCTGTCCTCTCTCTCTCTCCAAAGTTTGGTTAGTGAATCATACCAGCAGAAATGTAGTATCAACAGCAAAATTGTAAACTTTGTGAAACAGTAAGGCTTGCATTATCCAGTAACTCAGATAATGATCACTGTGTTCCCTTCTGAGCATAACCTCTCTGCCCTCTGTTACACTGTCTTATATCCTGTGATGCATATAAACCAGCAGCTTTGCACTGCAGGAATACAATGGGAAGAATCATTATGGAGGCCCCTGTCTTGTCCAACAGTGCACGTTATTATCAAAGATTTAAATTCTTGAAAATATGAACTTCTAAAAGATGGAAACCCCTATACAGCTGGAAGTATATTGATGGCAAGAGCAAAGAAGGATCTCAGAAGACCAGTACCTAAGTCCAGACATAAGTATGTTGCCTGAAACAAAAATGCCAATCATGTTCTTTTCTCTTTTGTAGTTCCTAAGGAAAGAAGACCAGAGAGCATTCATTTGAGAGACTTTTTGTTCCACATGCCATTTAATAAAGCGGTACGTATGAACGTTGTTGTTCTCAGTTTTGTTTGATAAATTCTAGTTTTTACATCTGTATACAGCCTCTCCAGCTGTGCCTTTAAAAACATGGGCCTCTCTCTCCAAATTCTACATTTGAAATCAGGATTTGGGTATTTTTTTCATAGACAGTTTTTGAAGACTTGATTGAGGATTTAAAGAGATCACATCAGAAGCCTTTTAGAAAAGGAATTTGATTTTATTTTAATGAGAAAAGAAAATATCTGCTATAAATTAGTATGGAACATTATTTTTAGTTTCTTGATCAGTTTGATCTTGCTTCCCATGTAATGAAAGTTATTAATGAGAGTGGCACTCAGTTCAGTCTTCCATTATAACATTTGATGCTATCTCAAAGTTCATGTTTCATTTTGCAACGGTTATTAAAAACTGTTGGACTGAATAACATCCCCCAAAAAGTCAACTGCAAAGCAAAAAGTTCTGTCATTCTTGGAGTGAAATATCTACAAAAACTTATTTTAAGAGCAACTAAATAAGGACTAAGCATATAGAATGTTCATTTGCAGAAAGGACAGGCACAGACAATGATTTTTCTCATTACTATATGGTATTGCCCACAGGCATTGGTAATATATTTTTTTCCCAAGAAAGATAGAAAGCTATTAGCCAAAAGAACAACAAAAAAAATACCTTTAAGAAAATTTCATGGAAATGCATTAATTATCTGGGGACAAAAAGCTCAATTTTCAAATGTGAGTGGCCTAGATATTTTAAGATTTTTAAGGTTTTCCTTTCTGACATTCCTGAAACCATCAGTGTACTGAACTAGAAGTAGCCTATTGCCTACGGGAAATTGTAAGCTAGGCTCGTACACTATTTAGAAAGTCACATTGCCAATACTACAGAGTAGGAGAAAAGGAAGAATGGAGAGAACAACAGAACTGAAACAGGCAAACTGATGAGTTACATCTTGACATTTGAAGTCCTCATCCATAGGCCTCCTCTGGGACACATATTACCAAATTGGGACAGTGAGAATGCGCCCCCAGTGTGGTAGCTGCATGCTATGCCCTCAGTGGATGCATGCTGCTGCTTTGGGGTCCCACAAGGCAGGAGCATACAAATATGGTTAGAGCCCAGCTTACTCTGTGGTAACTGATTCCTTGTTGCCTATAACATTAAGCGTAAGATAAGGCTTGAGAGTCTTGGGTTTGTGCATATCCAGTAGCAGAATGAATGCAGCGGAACAGTTATGTAAGGATGACTAGACAGGTTTCCTTTAAAGTCTTAAAAGACAGTTCACCTTTCACATGCGTTGCATGTTCATACTCTGTAGCACATAGGAATTTTTAAAAAAAACCTATGTGATGCCTATCTACATCATTGGACATTTGCATTACCTATGTGAATCTCATTTAGCTGTTTCTGAAAAGGAGATTTCAAAATCTGCCTTCTATCACAGTTACATTATGGCACCTTATGTGCCACATCCCACAGATTTAGTCATCCAGCATCTAAAAATAAGTGCAAGATTGCAGAAACTACATAAGATGGTTTGCATTGCTTGTAGTTAGTTATCCCCTCATAGCTAATTTCTGCAGAACCTTGAACTTGGTCTTTAGGGATACAGCTAGTGTAGCGTAAGATTTCTCATCAAAACCGGGAGTGACTGATACTCTGTTCTCCACTCTTGGTATAGCAGCAAGAACTGAGCAGGTGTCACTGCTAGGCAATGAGCAAGATACGAGGCTGCAGAAGACAAACTGTAACTCATATGGACTGCAGAAGACCAATACAGCATGAAGCAAATGTGAAGCTTGACTTTTTGTATTTATTTATTATTTAT